>NC_051070.1:21838235-21940735 GCF_004664715.2 Peromyscus leucopus | reverse complement strand
CAAGGAGAGTTTATGTTTGTTTCTATTTGGGGATTAATATATCAATATGACTATATTTCATACCATTTGAATACCATATACTTTTGTTTCTATATTAATTCCATGATGAAACCTCATTTCCTATATACAAACATGAGCACACATAAACATAAGTGGTCTTAATATTATTTCATTACCATAGTATTTTCATGAAGCAACTGGGCCTGAGCTGGGGAGGATAGCTCCATTGGAACAGTGCTTGACCGCAAGCATAAGGGGCAGTGTGATAGGGAAGTGTAGATGTGTGGATCATTGGGGAGTTCCTTGGAGACAAGCTAGCCCTATTGGCAAGTCCCAGGCCAGAAGGACCCTTGCCTTTAAACACTCGGTGGAGCGTGTTTGAGGTTGACCTCTGGTCTCTGTACACATATGCACCTATATGCACATGCATTTGCCTGCACATCATCAGCCAGTCATTTGGGCACACATGCATGACCTATCTGAAGATAGCTCTGCTCCTTGCAATGCTGGACATCTTTGGGCTGGGTTCTCTGCCATGAAAAGCACAACTCAAAACTTTCCATTTCTTTCTTTCTCTGAAGTATGAATTTCAGATCTTCAACCAAATGGTAATTCAGACTTCTGAGGAGACCTAGTTATTTGCTGAAGCATGTATTAGCTTTGATTGCTGATTAGACTTATTTTTTTAAATAAAGTTGTCCTGTCTTCTTCCCATGTGACTCTTTTCATGCAAATAATAAAGTCAGAATTTTGACATTTATTTGGCTGTTTTATTACAAGGCTCTCCTTTCAATGTATTAAATCAAATGCTCAAATTTCAGTATTTTTCTATCAATGTACACTCAAAAGATTTATTTTTCTACTCTGATTAAAATTCCAACTGAAGCAATTTTTGTTCTAAAGGGAAAGGCTAATGAGATGGCTCTCAAATATGACCCTTTCAGGTAAAGCTAGCAGGCTTGGTGAAAATATGGATTCTTGGCCCTTAAAGGCTTTTTCAGTCAGACCCTCAGGCTAGCCTATATATTTTTAATAAGCCCACAAATGAGTTTTGTGCAGTCAGCCTGGAACAGGCGATCACAGGTTATGTGCGATACATTTTGCATCACTAGAATCCTGATGTAGATGTGTACTGACTTCTAGTGATGTTATTATAATTTTCATTATTAAAAATTTTATCAGAGGTTCTCTGTTCAAAATTTTAATTTAATAAACATGTTTATCCTCCAAGATAGACAAACCTTAGCTAACTAACATTATTCTTCTAAGTTTCCTTGCATCTGAAGTATTATAGTAATCATCTTGTAAGGAACAAGGAGATGATCTGCATTGAATATAGGTGCTTTATCAAGCAAGAACAAATGAACAAAAGAGAGTTCCTATTGCTATAGAAAATAAACATGGGAAATAGATCTCCTGGTGAATGAAATAACTTCGGAATCCTTCATTTGTTTTTGTGTTAATTAGAAATAGAGCAGTGCATGGAACTAAACTTCATTTTTTTCTGTCTCTACAGAAATGTCTTCCTGAATTGTCATATAACAAATACTTCTGATTTTACCCCAGTAGGAAAATAACTCCATAGTTGTTTCCACATTTTTTGCTAAATTTCTAGAAACTTTATGTTGATACTGCTGACCTTATGTAAAGTTTTACCTATCAATGTTTAATACTAGGAAAGAAATCTACCCTCTAACATATGAGTGTTCTTCTTATTGTAGCTAGTGATTGCTGTAATTCTTGTTTTCTCTAGAGCTGTCAGCACCAAGGTTAACTCTGACCTACCTTTGTTGCTTTCTCCTGGGAAAACAGTGCACTGTTTTACTAAATCCCCTCCTGCTTTTGATCCTTATCACCAATCCTCATAATCTCCATATCATTCTTTCCTACCTTTTCTCTTCTATTTTAAAATAATCTCAGATAGCACAGATAGTAGTTGTATATGCGTGCGCACGTGTGTGTGTGTGTGTGTGTGTGTGTGTGTGTGTGTTTAAATAAGCTAATTCAACTGTAAAGGTAGAATTTAAACCCTCCCCAAATTCAATGTCTTGTACAGTAAACACTTAATCTGCCAAAGAAAAATTTGCATTAGCAACGTAAAAAAGAAAAAGAGACCATTCAGACAAACTCTACAAAAGGAAAGTGAGGATCTGCCTCTCAGTTTGAACCTGACTGCACCGAAATCTCTGGCTGAAGTAGGTGTGGTTAGTAGGCCAAACAAACCATTCTTCCCTTAACTTGCTTCTAACATAGAGTCAAGGAAAGTGATTAAAGGGGCCCAAATAACATGTTTTCTGAAGTCCATGTTCCAAGAACAGGGAGGTCAGGAGCTTAGTAGAAGCCAAGGCAGCATAACGACCTCCTTGATCAGTACTTCCAGTCAAAAGGCTCTGGTTGGCTCTCATTCTGTTGATGGTTGTTAGGCTGATTTAGGCAGGTTACCTGGATTTGGTGCCAGGCTATATGCTGTATTTTTCCCCCACATCACATTGTCAGGCAACACTAGGAAAGCCATTTAAAGTCACTGATTCTGTGTCTGCCCCAAACTATGTTTTAGTTTCATTTCTGTTGTGATACAAATACTTGCACAGAAAGCAAATTAGGGAAATGAGTTTATGCAGCCTATAATGCCAAGGTACTATGTACTGTAGCAGGTGTGGTAACATGGTAGGAACTTAAAACAGCTAGTTATATCACACCTACAGTCAAAACCAGAGAGAAATAAGCACATTCAAGATACATGCATGCCTATTCATACCAAATATCCCTAGCCCAAATATTATATATATATACATACATACATACATGCATATATATATACATATATACACATATATGTGTATGTGTTTGTATATATGTAATACAGGATACCCTGCTGAGAAGTGGTGCTATTCACAGTGGACCAGGTCTTTCTATAAAAATTCCTGTAATCAAGACAAGCCCCACAGACATGTCCACAAGCCAACCTGATCTAGACAATCTATCTCTGTGACTCTCTTCCTGGGAGCTTCTAGATGGTGTCAAGTTGACAACTGAAGCTAAGCACCACACATCCAGTCTCCAAAATGAAGCATACTTCAATCTCAGTGGTTTAGGAAAGTATATTCTTCCAAGTGAGGAGAAAAGCATGTTGATAGATGCTGAACAATAATCCACTCTATCTCAATTATCAACCAGCCAACAAAACCTCACAGTTAATGGGGAAGTCGGATAACAAGGTTATAGCCACCTCCTTTTTCAGTGTATAGACTTTACAAAAAATCGTAAAACATTACTTTCCAATGCCCATTTTCTTTTCCTCTCTCATTGCCATCTTTAGATTTAAATAAGAGAAACATACACAAATACAACAGAGAAATATTATAGTATGAGATAAACTAAAATGGAAGGGAGACCTCCCAGTGTTTTTAATTCCGTGATGCAACACTTAAAATTCATGGTAGATAACAGAAAAAAATCATATGAAATAATTGAATGGTCACACTCACATCCATGGACTTCAGCAAACTGCTATTTGAAAATCACAGTGAGGATACAAAGTATCACATTGAGGAAAGCAAATATGTATCATTACTACCTGGTGAAACATAGAGATAAAAATAGAAACAGGTAGTAACAATATGATTTAATAGCAAAATCATCAGAAGGATCATGGATTTGAGGATCTGGAATATATAGTGAGATCCTATCTCAAACTAGTGAACAAATAACTCCCCCAAAAACACAAAACAAAACAAAAACATCAAGTATATCCCAGAGAAAATACATTGCAAACTCCAACAAAACACTATGATTTAGTAATAGTTTACAAGATGACATACTATGTGAAGGTAATAAAGGGAAAGTAGGAAGATCAATTCAGTTTCAGAAAGAGCATGTAAAAGAATGAATAAGAAAAGCTCTCATACAAAGAAAGATATGTATAAATTAGTGCTTTTCAAAAGTTTTACTATTAGAAATCCTTTATAGTCATGAAACTATTGAGAACTGCAAAAAGCTTTTGTTTAGGGAAATTAACATACTAGAAATTAAGTTTAATTATTTTGAAAGTGTGCTTACTTAAAATTAAATAATGCATCATTACATACATAGCAATATAAATAAAATGCTTCTGTGAAAAGTAGCTATATTTTTCACCAAATTTTAAAAATAAGTACACTGTTCTGCATTCTAAGAAAAATCTTCCTTTCTGGCTTGGTGAAATACCATATGTCCTCAGGAGTCTTCATTAATTTCTACCATTTGGAAAAACAGGAACATACATGCATATTTAGATGTTTTAAATGAAGATCATTCTCATAGCTTTTTCCAGATAATTATAGATACATTTTCTTAATGCCATAATAAAGGCTGACAAGGAGTAGTATCTTAAAGGTTAATTGCAATGTATAATCTGCAGTGACTTCAATGAACTTTACAAGCTCTGTTACCTTAAATTTAATTGATCAGTCTGCACTTCAAATCTTTTATCCTGCCATGATTTTGTGATGCTATGCATTGGTCATTTGAAAATAGTTGGTTCATATCATTTGCTTTACAATGTCAGAACATCCCATTTGCTAATATTACTACTAATCCCATTAAAAAATAAATATATACTGGGTAGCTTTCATAATGACAAGATGAACATTTCCCAATATTGTCTTTTTCTAGAAAGCTCAAATTTTATTATGAGCAGCAAAATATGTGACTTCTTTTCTTCATATAAGACTTTTTTCCACTTTTAGAAAAATGGAAATTTCTGAGCTGATGGCTTTAGTGTTGTAGTTGCTTATTAAAGCAAAAAGTGGCTTTGTTTTAAAAAATGTGGTTAGTTCAACTCATAATTGAAACAAATCCTTGAGTGAGATCCCTTAAGACAACTGTGATCATTGTGTTCACCACAGATCTGCTGTATACACATTCTCATTTCAACATGTGGGCTATTAAAATATATGAATAAAAGCATTGGGATCTAACAAAATGTTTCCTATTTTCTGCTTCACCAAAAGCATTCCTTTTTATTCTCACTGTTTTAAGTTGGAAGCTGGAGATATGGCTCAGCCCGTAAAGTGTTTGCCATGCAAGCATGAGAATCTGAGTTCAAACTCCCCACATACAAGTAAAATTCCAGTTGTGGTGGTACATGCCTGCGAGACAGAGATAGGCAGATCCACGAGCTCACTGGCTAGCCTGTCTAATGAAACTGAGCTGGTAACTTTCAGGTTCAGTGAGTGATCCTGTCCCCCAAAGTGACTGAATAAGACACCCAACTGAACAATACAGCACTAGCCTCCATGCATGTGTGTATACACACATGTGTACACACACACAAAGACACATATATACAATTCATAACATTTTTAAAAGGTATATTCAATTATGAGGTGCAGAATGGTATTTCTACAGAAGTGTACTATGGGGTTAATTGCTGTTTCGTTCTGTTTCCTTTTTTCATAGTGAAAATTAAATGTGCACTAGTTTAGATAATTCCGATTTTTTTCTGTCATCTATTTATTTTTGCTGTTTTTACATTTCAATCAAAGTTCCCCCTCCCTCTGCTCTTTTCTGTTCCTTCCCAACCCCCTCCATTCCCTCCGCCATCCACTCCTTCCCCACTATTTCTTTTCAGATACAAGGGAGCCTCCAATGGGTATCAGCCAGTCATGGTATACCAAGTTGCAGTGAGACGAGGCATCGCCTCCCCTATTAAGGCTGGGTAAGACAATCCAGTACGAGGAAAGGGTCCCAAAAGCAGGTAACAGAATCACGGACAGTCCCTGCTCTCACTGTTAGGAGTCTCACAAGAAGACCAGTTACACAACTATAACATATACGAGGAGGGTCTAGGTCAGTCCCATGAAGGGTCCCTGGTTGTCAGTTCATTCTCTGTGAACCCCTATGAGCCCAGTTTAGTTGATTCTGTAGGGTTTCTTGTGGTGCCATGGCACACTGGGTCCTACAATCCTTCTTCCCCGTCTTCCACAGGATACCCTGAGATCCTCCTAATGTTTGACTGCGGGTCTCTGCATCTGCTTCCATCAGTTGTAGCTGAAGTTTTCCTGTGTCCCACCTGGCCCATGGTCAGGACAAATCTCTCTCACCCTCCAGTCCTGCAGCCGCTTGGATCCAAGTAAACACACAGAGGCTTATATTAATTAAAACTGCTCGGCCATTAGCTCAGGCTAACTATTGACTAGCTCTTCCATTTAAATTAACCCATGATTCTTATTTATGTTTAGCCACATGGCTTGGTGCCTTTTCTCAGTTCTGCCTTTACATCTTGCTTCCTCTGTGTCTGCCTTGCAACTTCTCATTCCTCCCAGCATTCTCCTCTCTGCTTGTCCTGCCTATACTTCCTGCCTGGCTACTGGCCAATCCACATTTAATTTACCCCCTTTTTTGTTTTTGCAAGTCCTGTTTGATTCTATCCTAGATCTCTGGGATATCCCATCTCTGGGTGCTAGCCCTCAGGGGTGAGCTCCCTCTCAGTGTATGGGTCTCCAGCTGGGACAGGCATTAGTTGGTCATTTCCACAATTTCTGTACCATCTTTACCCCAACACATCTTGTAGATAGGGCAAATTGTAGGAAGAAGTGTTTGTGGTTGGGTTGGTGTCCCAGTCCTTTTCCTGGAAGTCTTGCTGATTATAGGAGATGGCCAGTTTAGGCTCCATATCTCCTATTGCTAGGAGTCGTAGCTAGGGTCATCCTCATGGATTGCTTGGAGTTTCCATTCCTCTAGGTTTCTAGTTCATGCCAGAGGTGCCCCAAGATTCCAGTTATCTCTTCTAATACTCTTTCCCTCCCTCTTCCCCTCACATGATCTCTCCTGTTCCCATGCCTATTCCCCCTTCCAGGACTTGCCCCCTTCTACTGGCAATATCCATTCTATTTCCCCATCACAGTGAGATTCATGCATTCAAACCCTGAGCTCTCCTTGTTACTTAGTTTCTCTAGGTCTGTGGGTTGCAGCATGGTTCTCCTTTACTTTATGGCTAATATTCACTTATGAGTGAGTACATACCATGTTTGTCTTTCTGGGTCTGGGTTACCTAGCTCAGGATGATCTTTTCTAGTCCATCCATTTGCTAGCAAATTTCCTGACACCATTGTTTTTAACAGCTAAGTAATACTACATTGTGTAAATGTACCCCATTTTCTTTATCCATTCTTTGCTTGAGGGACATCTAGGTTGTTTCCAGTTTCTGGCTATTATGAATAAAGCTGCTATGAACATAGTTATGCAAGTGTTCTTGTGTTATGGTAGAGCATCCTTTGAATGTATGTCTATGAGTGATATATAGCTGAGTCTTGAAGTGGATCACTTCCCAATTTTCTGAGAAGCAGCCATATTGATTTCCAGAGTGGTTGTATAAGTTTACCAGCAATAGAGGAGTGCCCTTGCTCCACATCCTCTTCAGCATGAGCTGTCACTTGTGGTTTTTATATTAGCCATTCTGACAGGTGTAAGATGGAATCTGGGAGTCATTTTGACTTGATTTCCCTGATGGCTAAGGATGTTGAACATTTCTTTAAGTGATTCTTGGCCAATTGAGATTCCTATGTCGAAAAGTCTCTGTTTAGATCTGTATACCTTTTTCAATTGGCTTATTTGATTTCTTGATGTCTTGTTTCTTGAGCTCATTATATATTTTGAATATGAGCCCTCTGTCAGATGTGGGTTTGGCAAAGATCTTTTCCCATTCTGGAGGCTGTCATTTTGTCCTATTGATGGTGTTCTTTGCTGTACAAAAGCTTTTCAATTTTATGAGGTTCCATTTGAAAACTGTTGATCTTAGTACCTGTGATTGGAATTCTGTTCAGAAAGTTGTATCCTATGTTAGTGCATTCAAGGCTATCCCTCTCTTTCTCTTCTATCAGGGTCAGTGTATCTGTTTTTATGTAAGATCTTTGATCTATTTGGACTTGAGTTTTGTGCTGCAGGGTGCTAGATATAGATCTATTTGTTTTCTTCGACACGCTGACATTCAGTTATACCAGCACCTTTAGTTGAAGATGCTTTCTTTTTTCCATTTATAATTTTGGTTCTTTGTCAAAAATTAGCTATCCATAGGAGTGTGGATTTACTTCTGGGTCTTTGATTTGATTCAATTGATCAAATTTTATGCCAATACTATGCAGTTTTAATTACTGTTGCTCTATAATACAGCATGAAATCACATACGGTGATCTCTGGAAGCTCTTTTATTGTACAGGATTGTTTTAGCTATCTTGTTTTTTTCCATATGAGTGGTTTTTTTTCAAGCTCTGTAAAGAATTGTTTTAGAAGTTTGATGTGGGGGATTGCATTGACTGTAGATTGCTTTTGGTAAGATGACCATTTTTACTATGTTAATCCTGCTGCTCCATGAGCTTTTCAAGATCTTTCCATCTTGTGATATCTTCTCCAATTTCTTTATTCAAAGACTTGAAGTTCTTATCATACAAGTCTTTCACTTGATTGGTTACCCCAAGATATTTTGCATTATTTGTGACTATTGTGAAGGATGTCATTTCTTTATTTCTTTTTCAGTCCACTTATCGTTTGTATATAGAAGGGCTACTGATTTTTTTTAGTTAATTTTGTATCCAGCCCTCTTCTCTGAAAGTATTTATCAGCTGTAGGAGTTCCCTGGTAGAATTTTTGGGGTTACTTATATATACTACCATATCATCTGCAAGTAATAATACTTTGACTTCTTCCTTTCCAGTTTGTAAACCCTTGGTCTCCTTCAAATATCTTATTGTTCTAGCTAGAACTTCAAGTACTATATTGAATAGATATGGAGAGAGTGGACTGCCTTATCTTATATCTGATTTTAGTGGGATTGATTTGTGTTTCTCTCTATTTAAGTTGATGTTGACTATAGGCTTGCTGTAAATTGCCTTTATTATGTTTAGGTATATTCCTTGTATCCCTGATCTCCAAGACTTTTACAATGAAAAGGGTGTTAGGTTTTGTCAAATGCTTTTTCAGCGTATAATAAGATGATCATGTGGGTTTTTCCCCCCAGTTTGTTTATATGTTGGATTACATTGACAGATTTCATGTTGAACCATGCCTGTGTCTCTGGGATGAAGTCTACTTGCTCATGGTGGATGATCTTTTTAATGTCTTCTTATATTTTGTCAGTATTTTATTGAGTATTTTTGCATCAATGTTCATGAGGGAGATTGGTCTGTAATTCTCCTTCTTGGTTGAGTCTTTGTGTGGTTTGGATATCAGGGTGACTGTGACCTCATAAAATAAATTTGGCAATGTTCCTTCCATTTCTGTTCTGTAGAATCATTTAAGGAGTATTGTTATTAGGTCTTCCTTTAAAGTCTGGTAGAAATGTGCTAAAACCATTTTGCCCTGGGCTTTTTTTTGATTAGGAGATTTTTTAATGACTGCTTCTATTTCCTAGCAGGTTATAAGCCTATTTAAGTGGTTTATCTGATTTTGATTTAATTTTGGTAAATGGTATCTATTGAGAAAATTGTCCATTTCCTTTAGATTTTTCCAATTTTGTGGAGTACAGATTTTGGACAAGTCTGATTTTGTTGTCGACATCCCAAGCATCATATTTGGGAGTCCGTTGAACATAGGATTTCTCTCCTCTCCATTTAATGTCTCTGATCAGGACACTGGAAGCCCTTGTGAGGATGTTTGTGCTGTTTCTGGAGTCTGACACTCCTGGGACACCAGAAGGTGGGTGACATGTGGACCTTCTTTGAGTAGCTGTGAGCACCTTTCAGTTTCCAGGGCCTTCACTTTGTATTTGGCTTTGGAGTGGAAAGCAATTTTCCTCCTTGCTTTTCACTCCATCTTAGAGAAAAGTCTTTATCATTTTTTATTGAAAGTCTCTCTTCTATTATTACTAATAAAATTTAATATAGTTTATTACAAACTATAAGAAAAATCTTAAGGGAGATTGTCCTAGTTTGCTTTCCATTGCTGTGACAAAAACCATAACCAAAAGTAACTTGGAGTGAAATGGTTTATTTGACTTATACATCCTGATCACTGTTTATCATGGAGGGAAGTCTGGGCAGGAACTGCAGGTAGGAACTGAATCAGAAACCATGGATGACTGCTGTTATAGGCTTGGTCATCATGCCTTGCTCAGTCAGATATTTTCACATTTGTTTCAACATTTTTAACTTCAATAAACTTAAAATTTTCAAATATAATTACATCATTTTCCCACTTCCCTTTTGTCATTCCAACCCCTCCCATGTGCCCTCCTTTCTCTCTCTCAAATTCATGGCCTCTTGTTCTTTCATTGTTGTTGCAATACCTAAATATATTACTAAAACCTTCTCAGCCCATATAATGTTACTTTTATGTGTAGGATTTTAGTTTACTTTCTTATATAACCTAGGACCACTTGACCAGGTATGGCACCATGCTTAGGTGTCTGTGCCATCCTGTATCAATAATTAATTATTCAATAAAATGTCCTATAGACATGTATGTAGGACAATTTGATTGAAGTAATTCCTCAACCAAGGTTACCTCTTTCCATGTATGTCTAGGCTTGTACCAAGTTGATAAGAACTAACCTGAACAGAAATCAACCAGCCTTTTACCTTCCTAGAAAGTTTGTTCATGGAGACTACAATGATGATAAGCATAGGTAAACACTGTTTTGATTTATGCTAAAGTACTAAAAGTCTTTCTTCATCATTTAGTTCCATGAACACATATATCAGCCCTTTACACCAATAGATTTTTGTATCATCATGAAGAGAGGCAAGTCCTTATGGACTCACAGAAAATGTATTTCAGGGCCTTCAAATGACCTAAGACCACTCTGAAAACTAGTGACCATAAGAGTCAAAATATTATTTAAAGCTTTGAAGAAAATAATAGCTTATTTGCAATTATAATAAAAATAGTAACTGTATTTGAAGAACTACACAGCAGAAGAGCAAATGAACTTTGAGAAAATCTGAATTTAAAGACTTTGATTGTAGCTCTTAAAACATTATTTTGATGCAGTCTTTACATCAATAAATACATTTATTTGTTTGGAAATTCAATTTTCTTCCTATCACTAGGTACAAAGTTACTTGTGAATTTAAGATATTCTGCATCTGGTAAACATGATCTACAGCCCAAATTCACATTCTAATTCTGCTTCTCCAGGAGGATGGGACATGATCACATTATCCAACCATCCTAAGCCTGCTCTAGCTCTGATTCCTGCAAATGATACAATTTCATTCTTCATTATGGTTGAATAAGATTCTGTTGTGTATATATACCATAACTCTTTGTTGTACATCTGTTGATGGCTATCTAGGCTGTTCTATACTGTGGCTATTTTGAGTATCATGGAAATTGGCATGAATGGATGGGTATATTTGTTGTAGAGTTAGATTACTTTGAGTATTACCTAGCTTTATTTTTGAACATTTAAGAACCATCCCTGCTGGTTTCTATAGTGACTACTTCTGTTTAAGTTACCAGAATTCTGGCCTCCATTTTCAACAATTTCTTTTCTTGACGATAGTTATTCTGACTTGGGTGAGATGAATTTGCAAAGCTGTTTTCAATTGCATTCCTCACATGGCTAATTTAAATAAATACTTATTAGCCATTTTTATTTATTCTTTTGTGTACTGCCTGTTCATGGATGGAGAGCTGGCTCATTAGTTAAGAGCAACATTCTTTCTTCTTCATTTTATTAATCTTTGTATTTGGTGAGAATTAATTTGTGGCTTAGAATGTGATCTATTTTGGGGATGGTTCTATGTACCACTGAAAGAAAGTGTATTCTATGTCCACTGGATAAAATTCTCTCTCTCTCTCTCTGTCTCTGTCTCTGTCTCTCTCTCTCTTTCACACACACACACACACACACACACAAACACACACACACACAAACACACACACACACACACAAACACACACACACACACACCTGTTTTCAGAATCTTCAAATGCTAGAGTTACCTTTATGATGGACTACAGGAAATTCCATGCAGCTAGCAGTCTGAACTGGCATCGTTCAGGTCTTTATGCACATTGTGCCTGATAAGTCCTGGGAGAGAGTAATTTTTCATCCATCTTACTTTTATTAGTATAAACAGATAGCTGTGCTTCCTATAATTTTCTTTCTTAATTAAATGACTTAGAAAAGGACACTAGAGACAATCTGATGGATAAACATGAAAGATGAGGAAATGCCATACAGAATCCCTAGAGGTTAGACCATATGCTAGACCAAATTGCAATGTTCACACATCTCTTTAGCTGTTTATTCTTTACTTTATATCTAATCTGTATATCATAAGGGCTGTGAGCATAGTAAGAATGCCAGGGTAAAACTATAGGAGTCACTCTTCACAAACTAAAACAACAACAACAACCAAACAAACAAAAGGGAGGCCATCTACTATCTAGTTTCCAAGAATACTAAGTGTTCCAAATAAACTAAATCTGAAAATTTTCCATAGTAGAATGACATCTGTGAACTGACTTCCTGAGTAGATAAATGCATATTTACAGTACATTAGTGGGTTCATCACTGAATCACTCTGTGTGGTAAGTATGCAAAAGTATAACTTATTGCTGCTTCATAAGAGTCTGAAATAACTAAGTTATTAGAAAACAAAGGAGAATGATCTTCATGTTGTAACATGGCTGTGAAGTTGCCAAATTCATTTGCATCGAGCTGCTTATTGACAGTCTGGAGTGATGATGTTACGTCAGGCATTTGGAAGAAAGCTGGAAGGGAGTTCTTAGTGATAAACACACAGCTGGAAAGAACTTCAAACACTAACATGTCTATTCCAAAGGCTTCCTATTTATGATTGTATTTTCTAATGAGAAATTTATGTTTTTCTTAGGCAAAGATTTAATGTCTTTCTTTGCAGACAAAATTTATGAGATATGAAGAAAATATTTACGTGTATTTACTTTTGTTAGCTATAAAACTATTTCTGAGAACAAAACCCAGTCTTTCCTCCAGATCTCTTTATGAATTCCCTACTGAGAGGTATTTTCTTTTGAGTTTGAAGTAAAGATAAATAAGACTTTGCTGAAAAACGTAATTTTCCTCCTGTTTTCCTACAAGGTTTGAGTCACCTTTTGTCTTTCTGTCTTTTCAATGTCTCTGGGGAAATTCAAGGCTAAATATTACGGTCAAAGGTACTCACCACATTGTTTTACTTGTGTTTGTCATACTGACTTTTATCTCTTTAGCAGACTTGATTTCTCCTTTGTCTTCCTTAGCTCAAATTTTAAACTTAATTTATACACAAATAAATAATAAATAGTAAGTCTATAAAGAAATAAAAAGTACAACATATTGGTATTAACTAGAAATATGGAGGATATAAAGGAGAAATTAGAAATTCAGCTATGAGAAGGTGAGGCCCTAGATTTAGAATACTCATAACCAAGAGAAGTAAAATTTTCTGTCTCAGAAAGCAATTTAAGGAAAGAGTTGTGATCCATCTTAGATGATATAGTGTGGGTGAAAAGTGAGTCACAATCCTATTAGATATAAAAATATCACTATACAAATATTGAAAATTGGTGTTTAATATATGCTATACTGGTGTGGTGAAAAAAATCGAAAGCTAACTACAAGGATATAATTCTCAAATGTACAGTAATGCTAAACATTGACTTTTTGCATGGAATAGTTTAACATGGAGGACTATTTACTCCCATCATCATTGTTTTAGTGATAATTATAATACAGCTGTAGTTTATAGACACTGCAGGTCATTATAATGAAATTATTCACTCTGACAAGACTAGACACACTAGAAAAAGCTGATATTAGTTACCAAGGTCTGCCAAAACAAAATAACAGACTATGAGTCATCACCAACAAAGTTATTTTTCCCTCCAGTCTAGAAGTTAGAAGTACAGCTTTAAGGAGTTCTCTCAAAGCCTCTGTGTTTGGTTTGTCAATTTCCTCCTTGCTGGGGCCTCACGTGACCTTTATTCTGTGTGTTTATGGATGCCTAGGGTCTCTTTCTTTTCAGAAGGACACAATTCTATTGGATTAAATTCCACTCAAACAGTCTCATTTCTAACTTAATCATATATTTAAAGTCTCCCCCAATATGGTTACATGTTGAGGCTCCAGGGGTTGGCTATCAACATCACTTTAAGATGATGCAGTGCAGCAGACAAGAAGCCCTTGCCTCATGTCTTCTACTCAATATTCTAGATTTCATTTCTTCTTTGATGGTTTCAGTATCTAGTAAATGCTTTCTTGTACCTTATAAAATTGCCTTCTGAAACCCAAAGAACCTCAGATAATATACTTAGGTCACCCACCTAATTTTTTCCATTTTTCTTCTTTCAGGAGTTAATTTGTGTCCATTAACCATACCTTATTTTTCTAATGGGGGTAGGGATTGAAACTCTGGATTTGCCCAGACTATTAAAGGCCTCTGCCGAAAATCTACATCTCCAGCCCTTTTCCTTCACTTTTAAATAAGTAGAAAAACAAATGACCAGAAATTTATTAATTTTTACATTACAATTACACCCCTTTAAATTTTTCACTGTTTAAAATATTTTACCATTAAAGGAAAAATACCCTACAAAAGATAGATGAGCCCTTCAGTGTGTAACTTAATATTTCTCCATGTCAATTTTCTACTCCATAGTATAATAGGACATTTCACCTCATAAGATTACATATAAAATAGAAGGGGAGTTACAGCCTGGCCCATGAGCAAGATAAGTCAAATCTAATTCTCCCACTGGTTATTTCTCCCCATCTTACTATTTTCCATGCCAGATCCCAACTGTGTTCCCCCATTTTATCCAGAAATTTGAAAATAGCTCCTGTTGAGATGTGTCTTCTCATAAAATAGCAAGTGATGCTTTCTAGAAATTCAGGCCCACTGAAGACCTCTTGGACTCCAAAGAGTTCACAGAAATACAGGCCCATTGAGTACCTGTTGAACTCCAAAGAGCTCACAGAGGGCAGGGATGCATCCTTGGGTTGAGCTATGGATGAGTAGAAGAACAATTTATCAATGCAGTAAAATGTGCCTATGGCTATTTCAGCAAACATCATCAGCAAACATAAAACTTCTGTCTTGCATTTGTTAAGAAACACTGTAACCCTTCCCCTTGAAATGGAGAAGAATGATTGATATTCTGATTTCCTTGCTTACAACTCAATTCTCAGAAAGTTCTATATAAATAGAACTTAGAATTTATTGTGATTGTTTTTGCCTGAATTTCTTAATAAAACAAAAAATTCTGCTAGGGGCCCTAGAGGAAGGTAGTTTTGAAAAGCACTGTGAAAACTGCAATCTTCTCCCTAGGCCAACTTTGGAAAACATTTCTATTCCCCTCCATACTTGATTCAATATCCTGACTCAGAAATGAAGTCTGAAAATGATGACACCTGCTGTCCACTTGTCGGAAAATCAGGCTCCAGACCATCTGTGTGGCTTTATGCTAAAATAGAACTTATCTTTAAAAATTCCGACCAAATGTAAAATAAACAATGTCCGGAAAATTTAAAGCCATAGTGAAGGACATCTGGTGGCTCAAATTAGGCTTGTCTCTCTGAGTGAAAGCCAGAGCCCCAGTGACCAGGTGTGGATTCACCTTGGCTGAAAACACCCTGACCTTTCCATCACTGCCCGGATCCTAGAGAACAAAAGGCACAAAACGTCCTTCTTTCTATTACCCTTTCTTGTCTTCTGTATTATCCTAATTTAATTAGTCAGAAAGATCATTAAAATAAAAAATGCATCAAACTGATGTGTTCACTTTTGGTTATAGCCTTTTTATGAGATTTGAAAATAATATAGTACATAATCCCTGGGAATGATACACTTGTGTTGTGGTGTCTGTGTGCATTCCTGTCATGATTACCAATAAAAGCATAGCAGATTCTGGGAGCCAGTTCTCCCTGGAGACTCTTAATGCACAAGAACAACTTCAGTTATTTCTCACTTACCTCTAACCAGTTGCCCAAGGTTGGTGAATCTGCAAAAGCTGAAAATTTGACTTTAATGCCATTTTACATGGGCATTAAGGGGGCGGGGGAGGTCACTCTTATTATGGAGGCATCTAGTTGGGATTGAGGAACCCTACTTTACCATTTCTTCCTCATATATAAATAAATAATAATGTTTAAAATAAAGATGACTAAAAACTGTATAAATAATTTATATGAAAACAGTTGGCAATACCATGTGGTGAAAGGTTTTGAAGCTTTGTTCTTAAAGGTGTGATATTTTATAGAAAATGATTTTCATCATATTATCATGAGCAGCAGCAGAAAAAGAAACAAAACAGCCCAAAAGTATATATGCCACAGTAAAGAATATCTTCTGGGAAGCATCCATCTACAGCCCTGTTGCTGGGAGTGTCATCCAGGCATGTTTATCAGAGTGGAGAGATCCAGCTTGTGAACCATGGCAACCTCTTCCAGATTATCAGAGTACTCCATGAGGCTGTTGAGAGCTGCAAATCAAACATCCATTCAATTTTCAAGTTCTAAATGAGGAATTTAGAAATTATGATTGCTTGAATAGTCTCTTTACAAACAATAAAATCAATTTTGGCTTGATTTCTGTGAACCACTACTTTTTATGTTTTTCAAGACAGTGTCTCACCCTGGAGCTCAGGCTTGCCTACAACTCACTATGCAACTCCGGTTGCCTTTAAGCTCAAGGCAGTCTGCTTGCCTTGGACTCCCCAATGCTGAGATTATAGGCAGGAGTCACAATGCCTGCTTGACTTCTGTGTTAAAACTACAAATTTATTTAATTTTAATTTTGTACCATATATTTTATAGATTATGACATAGGATATTTTGACCCAAAACAAATTAGGAAATTTTGTATTTTTTAAAGGCAGCTTCATATCCTTATTTGTTTCTCCCACCTAAAACAATAAAGAGAATAATAATAAAAAAGAATAAAGAGAATGATGAAGAGTAAAGATATGCAGAAACATATTTTAGAACAGTAAAATTGGAGACATTAGTAACAAGCATTGCATCAAGTGTGGAAAGAGCCACATATAGAGGTCAAATGCAGATGAGGCAAGACATGAGAAGGCAGAGTTAAAACTGGAATTTCAAGCGATGGGGCTTGAAGATAGCACTTGGTTGGGGTTTTGTGACTTTAACTAAGTGATCAATGTTAATGACAGCACTAATAGGGAATGTTGACATGCTGAGCCTTTTGCATCAGATATAGCTTGAGTGATTCATGCTATATGTGTCCAGTCCAAAACAGATAATAAAGAAAAACTCAGATGGCCAAGGGTATAGAGGCTTTCCAGCATAAGTGAGACAGACATGTGAAATGTGTTAGCAGTTGTTATCTGCTGTGGGACAGTCTATATGTCAAATTGTTCTGATTGGTCAATAAATAAAACACTGGTTGGCCAGTGGCCAGGCAGGAAGTAGGTGGGACAAGGAGAGAGGAGAATTCTGGGAAGCAGAAGGCTGAGGCAGAGAGACACTGCAGCCGCCGCCATGACCAGCAGCATGTGATGACGCCAGCAAGCCACCAGCCACGTGGCAAGGTATAGACTTATGGAAATGGATTAATTTAAGCTATAAGAACAGTTAGCAAGAAGCCTGCCACGGCCATACAGTTTGTAAGCAATATAAGTCTCTGTGTTTACTTGGTTGGGTCTGAGTGGCTGTGGGACTGGCGGGTGACAAAGATTTGTCCTGACTGTGGGCAAGGCAGGGAAACTCTAGCTACAGTTATTCTTTGAATTTGGAGTGTCCTTCAAGGGTTGAAGTGTTAATGACTTATTCTTCTACTTGGTATTTTTGGGATTTGGTAGAAACCTTTGAGGTGGGACCTGTAGAGAATCTGAAATCACCAGGAGTGAGCTCTTGAAGAGGATTGTGGAACATTGGTCTTCCTCTTTCTCTCATTTGCTCCCAGCCTTTTCCCCTTCACACTTTTTGCCATGATGAAGTATCTTTTCAGAGACCTCAAAACACTGGAATCAAGCAATATGTTCTGAAGCCTCTAACACTGCAAATCAAAGTATCTTTCCTCTGTGTATGTTGATTGACTCAAGTATTTTGTTTCAGTAATAGGAAGTTGATAGCTATAGCAGTAAACATCAAAAACCTGTGGGTTGTTGTTTTAACACGAAGGGCATAGAACAGAAGCATTAACCTGCACCTTTCTAAAATGTCAATGCAAATGGTACAGAATTTTTGGTTGTGATAATCATTTATTAGTGTATACATATACTGAAGCATTAAGTTGTGTACCTGAAACACACACACACACAAATACACACACACACACACACACACACACACACACACACACACACACACACACTCCAAACCATAACACAACTGAAAATAATCTCAAAGAAACTAGCATATTATCCATGTGTTTAAGATTAAATCATCAGTACTTTCCGAAATCCCTATGGGCAACTCTGAAAAGTTTTTATTATTCTAGAATCCCTGTCTTGTAGTATGATATATAAAATGTCCCTTTCAGTGCCTTAAGAACAACTATGGGAAAAACCAAGTTATTTTCAGTCATTAATCGTGTAGTCCAAAACTAATATTTCAATCAGATACTGTTTAATGTCCTCTCTCACTCCTTCCCACTCAACATAGAATTGACTTGAAATGAGAAGAGGGATCATTCAGGATGTGGTTCCACTCCTGATTATTTCCCTATCTCCTCTGGATCCATGCTCTCTGGCACTTGGAATGACATTGGAGAAAATATAGGAAAAAAATAGTTGGTGTTTATTAAGTACTGGAAACTGATGAAATCCTCATCTTTTGTTGTGGTCCTTTTATTTCTAATATCAAGATAATACATAGATTGTCTCTTGTGTCACTGGGGCCTAAATGCTAGCCCATATATATGTGAAGCCCAAGGGTCCAGTTTGTGCTCAAATCTGCCATTGACCCAATGTCTACCACTATCACTCTGATGTGCCTCATGTCACCTTGCAGTGAGGCTCTTTCAACCAGAAGATGGTTGTGCTGGAGAGCAGATTATCCATCAAATGGCACCATTCCATCCACCCTCCCAGGAGCTCTGGTACACAGGATGGTTCCCCTCTTTCCCACATCAAATAGAAATCACTGACCACTCTTCCACAAGTCCCCTGTATGTCCCCATATCCCCCAATCCTCCAATCCTGATTTAAACAGATAGATGGAGATGGCAGCATTTTTGCTGCCTGATGTCTAAGCAAATGACCAGCTGGAAAAGAATGTCCACCACCCTTCTTATAAGCATCCCATATCTAGGGATCCCTCTTTATCATGTCTTTAAAATTTGTTTTGGGAATATAAACTTAACACCACCCACATTCATCTTTTGTTTCAGTTCTAGATTCTTTACACTTCTTTAGTTAAAGGCAGAGTTCAAAGACATACCGAGTGTAGTTAAAATGTGAAATGAAGGAGGAAAAGCATGTGGAAGATGCTATTTGACAGTTTAATTGTAAAGAAACAGGGACCAAAATGCCATGAGAAACTACTAATGCTGCTGTAACTCCCAAACTGTTCTGGAACATATGAGAAGAAAAGCTTTCCAATAATGAAGCAAGCATAACAATATTAAAACCCAAGAATACTTCAAAAAATGGTGTCAGAAAAATTTCAATATGGCAAACAAAATTCAGCAACAAATACCAACTAATAAGTTTCAATAAAAAGGCATCAATTAATTCCAAAAGAAGTTACACCAATGACCAGAAATGGGTTACAAAATCAATGTGAGAGTGATGTAATTACACTCAACTGTGTATTAGTTGATCAGGATCATAACAGGTTAACACATTTAGAAAAATTCCACAATTAACAAAGACACTCAATACAGTAGGACTGTCTTCATACATCCTTAGCATTGTCTCTTCTCATCATCTTTCCTCCTTTTCTTCTCCCCTTTGTTTCCTCATCAGTAGACTTAAGGAGCCTCTAAGGCAACATTTCTCAACCTGTGGGTCATGACCCCTGGGGGGTCACATATAGATATCCTGCATATCAGATATTCACATTACAATTAATAACAGTAAAAAAATTACAGTTTGAAGTAGCAATGAAATACTTTTATGGTTGGGGGTCACCACATGAACTGTATTAAAGGGTCACAGCATTAAGATAGTTGAGAACCACTGCTCTAAGAGTTCAAAAGTGCCCTAAGAAGAGGATGTAAGCAGTGAATGATAAGAAATGATTTATCTAGTTGCATAACTTCAGCACAGTTACATGGGATGAGTCATGATCATCAAATTGTGTTCTCAGTTGATTTCATTATGAAGAGCAAGCTAGACTCTATCCATCCTCCAATATTGAACTGGTCTTGTTGGCATAAGAGAACTGTTAATTAGGTGATACGCCCAATGTCAACACCTGTACAACTGGAAAGAAACTTATGAGATAAACACAAATAGTTATTAAACGCTGGTACCAGCTAATCTCTTGAAATACAGATAGGAAATGGTATGGCATGAAATTACTTTATACAGCTGTCAAAAGCAAACTAAAATGAGTACATCCTATTTCATGCTGTTTGAACATCGAAGTTATTGTTTTTATCCTGGAATCATAGTCTTTGTGCTATGACACCATGATCCCAAGTTCCATTAGAATGTAACGTAAAAATAAATAATAAACAAGTTATCATAAAATAAAAATTCATTCAAGCAATGAAATGAATTTGTCGAGGATGAAAAGAACAAGACACTAAATAACAAAAATGTGGCAAATGATGCCTGCACACTGGAGCCCTATGTACACATGCTGTCAGTATGTGGCGAGTGTTAACATCATGTGATTTATTCAAAAGCCATCATCTACGAGGAACACAGAAACTCTGCTAGCATCCTGGTCACATTGTTGTAATAGAACTACATATACCAACAGAAACAATTTATAAAAACATATACATTGATGAGGGTTTTAGAGAAAGCTCAGATTCTAATTTATATTTATCTTTAATAGATAAAGGTAAAGAAATTACTATGGGGTGAATATAAATCAATGTGCCCAATCAGTAGAGGTGCAGTTTGGTGATGCAGGATGGGTGCTGACATAAGAAAAGATGCCTTTACAGAACATGTAGCAACAGATCTTCATCTTCAAAGGGAAGCCGGTCCTCTTTTAGTAAGAGTCATCCCCACATCCATCAAGAGAAGCAGAAGGGCATTGTAGGCTCAATAAGCAGGTTCACAGAGCTATGAAATAGGCTGTCTCATCACAGGCAATGCAAGCAGTTTTGTCTAGAAAGGAAAAAAGGTTCAAGATATGATAAAAAGTGAGATGGCAAAGTAGACAAGAGTCAAAGGGTCTCTGGTTCCATTCCAAGAATTATGACCTTTATTCAGAATAAAATGCATAATAGATAATTTTTACCATGAAAGGGTGTAATATTAAGGTTTGGAAGGTCAGTTTGGTGATAGGATGGAGTGTGGATAGGAGCCATGTGAGATAAGGGGACAAATAGCATGTCAAGAAATAATTCCAAGAAATGATGAATACCTGAACAGTAGCAATAGCAAAAACGCAGAGGAAAATCTAGGTAGACATGGTACTAGGGGTGTAGAATCGATAAAGATTTCCAGGTGATAGACTTTTAGGAGACTAAGGTATATGTCGATAATGTAGTTTCTGTCTTGGGTGATTGTGAGGAAGTGCTTGTCTTTTCATTAAAGTCAGGAATGTGAGTTACTGTTTAAGAGAGATAGTCAAGGTTATCCTCCTGCTGAAAAAAAGGGAGGTCATGGGACAACAAGCTCTGGCTGGAGCTGAGACCAGGCTGAGAGACTCATGTGGTTTAGGATGTGAGGGAAGTCATACACAGTTACATACATCACTGCACTGGATGCTGATGCCAGAGCCTCACCCAGTGAAGGTCAGCTTCCTGATTGTACGGCTCCAGTTTGTCCCTCTCTTCTGTCTGAACTGCATTCTTTTGGACTAATTTTACTCTCAGGCTTCTCCATCATTGCTTCATCTTCCCAATCAGTGATTTTTCATTACAGAATTATTCCTATTCTCTGTATTTGGAATTCTGTGTCTTGCCCAGTTCCTCTCTGCCAAACCAAGCTAATCCAAATCAACCTAACTCCAAAACAACCCAACTCAACCCAAATAAAACAACAAAATTCTTAACATCTTAATCTGTTTTCATCATCTACCAGGCATGTGAAATCTTTCAAAGCTGTGAAATGATGTCATCTGCAAAGTTCACATTTAAGAACCACACAATCAATTTAGAAAAGAAAAACTTCATAATATTTTAAATAGCTTTTCAAATTTGTGTTGGACAGAACTTACTGAATTCATAGGTATCTTAATCCACAGATTGATCTGCCTACTGGGACTAGACAAAGTACACTTTGCTGGATATTTAAACTTAATGTAAATTTGACCTTATTAGAACCCCCTTTAGTTTTTTTCCTTTATACTATATCTAAATTTTTATATATTTGTTTAGACATTTTTTTTCCTTCTTGATTTTAGAAGATGATAAAGTATATGTAGGTCAATGCCTAGTCTGTGAGCCCAGAGCAATGGTGAGCTCATGAAAAATATTCCATAAGCATTTGTAAGTGAAGAAACAAATGAAATAATCATTAATCCAATCATCACAGTGGTACAGAGTATCCAAATCATGAATTCTTAAAAGTTATTTTATTACATTAATTTATTTATATTTGTGTATGTGCATATATACATGCATACATGTATTGTTCGTGTGTACATGTGTATGTGTGCGTGCGTGCGTGTGTGCGTGCGTGTGTGTGTGTGTGTGTGTGTGTGTGTGTGTGTGTACATGCAACTTAGGGATTCAGTGGAGGTGGTCAGGCTTGCTGCAAGGGCCCTTTTCTGCTGTACCATCTCATAGGCCTCAGATTCTGGGATTTTTCTCAGCTTAATTCAAGTGATTGTCTACTAAATTTGCTCTAGTTTGGTCTCCAGCTTTCTTTGTACAGTAACAGGCTCAACTTGTAGTCAAGATGGAGACAGGGAACGTCACATGATTTCCTACGTTCAAATAACAGATTTGGAATTCTGGTGGTTGTGTCTGGATCTATTTACTTCTGTAAGCTCCAGCCTCCTGGTTATCAGGAAGTGTCTGAGTTATGGGTTTGTGGTACAGTGTGAATGATAAAACAATCAGTCTGAAACAGTCACTGTTTCAGATCCTCACTCATAGAAAATACTCAGGAAATAAGACCAACACACCTAAAGAAAATACACAATATTTGATCATATTAGTAGTGTTAGGATCAATGACTATTTTATTTCTAATTCCAACTATAAAACTACAGTCAATTTTGGAGAAAATATACATTGCCAGCATGTATCTTCCAAGTATCTTCTATGAATATAAGCCTGTTGTTAAGTCATTTTGCCTATAACCTATACATGTTACCTATTCTTTGGTCCTTTTCAATCAAATTACAGATGTGTGAAAGATAATGCTACATTTTAAAACATATCCACATTATCATTTTACGAAGTGTGATATATACTATTACTAAAATGTGCTCAAATATCCAGCCAGGCTGGTCAATATTCAAATGTACCCAGTCATAACACACGTGCATTGCTAATTGTTAAGTATAGACCAGTATTTTGAGGAACGTATATATCATCACAAGGAAGGACCTCTTTATTACATTTTTTCTGAGTTTATACATTAATGCAATAAAACAAATTATTTAAGAGAACATAGATTGAAGGCCATAAGAATATGTTAGAAAAAACTATGAAGTGATTCTTTAAAATTAAAAGCTGAAGGGCAGTATGAAGGCTTAGTAGAAAAAGGTGCTTGTTGCTAAGCCTTATAAACTAAGATAAATCCCTGACAACCATACAAAAAATAAATATATAATTCCCTAAAATTGTCCTCTGACCTCCACACATATTCATACATATTCAGTGGTATGTAACACACACACACACACACACACACACACACACACACACACACACACACAGAAAGAGAGAGAGAGAGAGATGATAGATATATAGATAGGTAGGTAGGTAGATAAATAGGTAGATGATAGATAATTTTTTCAAAAAAATAGCAAATAAGCAATTTATAATTTCAGCTAGTTTGTGAAAAAGACCACCCAACCCCTACAAAACAATGAAGACATGAAGTTGGCAGATGTGTGAATGGTACCCAAAGAAGTTGGAGGAAGGCAGTACTGTATGGATATGATAAAAATACATTGTATAAATGCATAAATATTTAAAGAGTAAAATAAAATTATTAAAATAACTATTCACAATTTCATTCTCTTTTTCCTGTTTCAATTATGATACATTCGTTCTCCTTCCCAGACTCTCTTGCAGCTAGACACAGCCAATTCCTTCAGTTTTAGTTCATGAATTACGTACAGCAGATATTGGTTAAGGTCTTGGAGAATTTTTTAATAGAACATATAACTCCAATAATATATTCATGAACTCTTTTCTCCTTCATCCTTTCTTTTATCTGGCAGACTGATTCAAGCCTAGAGGGACAGCAAACATATTGCAAGCATTAGGATGAGAGCCTCCCACTGAGGGCAGTGGAGCAGGAAGGAGAGAGGACGATGCCTTGTGAGTGACATTCTTGAGCAGTTTTGCCACAGCTAGGCTTCACATCTTATTTTGTGGGGATAAAAGGCCTTATCTGTGTAAGCTGATGGTGGATCTGCATTGTGTCAATTGAAGTAAAAAGCCTTCCAGCTTGATATACTTGCTGATTTTCATACTCTTAACAAGAACCGTCCATCAGAAAGTTAGACTGTTGGCAGAAAGCCCAGGGACAGAGATGCCGCTAGATTCTTTATTCCTTTGAGAGTCTGCAGGCTGTTCAATTTAGCTACTCAAAGTTTATAATGTAGGAAGTGCAAGGGGGACATGATTAATTTATTCGGATTCATTTGTTTAAAAAAATGTTTAGAGTTGAAATCAGAATATTCTTTCTTAAATCCACTTTAAGTATAGTTATAACAACTAGAATAGTTACCTGAATTATCTCCTAGAGACTTGAGAGCTAGTACTTCACAGAAAGCACATCAGTACACTTCTGTGGCATTTATGTAACTGGAGTTTCATACACATAAAAAGTGACAGAAAATATTTTCTTTGTAAGATTAGTTTTCAGAAATCTCTCACATTCCAGCAATTCCTGGGTGGTTTCTCAGCATAATTAAAGGTACAGTTCCATAACCTAAGGCATCTCATGGGCCCACAGGAAAGCACCATATTGTTCTAATTCAGTGTTTCTTGCTCAGAGTCATCTGGAACTACAAATAGTTCCTCAAGCACGGGATATATTTAATGCCTAACATCTTCAGGGAAACATTGCTTTTAGAATGTTTTTTTAAATAACCCAATTCTCAAAATTGAAAATTTTATCTCATTCTCTCATTTATATTTACATTAAAAATTTAGTGTTTTCACTGCTTTTTTTTTTTACATCTATAACCCTCTTTAGTCTAGTATTTTCCTTTAAGATAAAAATCATAATGCATGGTTACTCCCAGGTTTTCAGCAAAAAAAAAAAAAAAAAAAAATATGACCCATACTGACCATTGACATGAGATCTGCAGGAATCTTGCCTAAAAGAGACAGCATGTCAGCTAACTGGCAGGCAAGAGGGCCTGAAGATCTACTGGCACAGTACGTTATAGTAGCCTTCAGTTCAAGGCAGAGAGAAGTACAGAGGAAAGGATTATAACTGAGTGGAAGAACACACTCTGAACATGTGCAATGCTACTTTGGACTCAATACCTGGTGCGCGCGCGTACGCGCACACACACACACACACACACACACACACACACATACACACACACACACATACGCAAAGCAAATATTGGAGCCTTTTTCATTTCTACTTGTTTCCTTTTTAAATTATTTTTTTGTTCTTTATTTAAGATTTATCTTTCCTCAATATAACATTTGTATTAATTATTTGGGAATTTCATACAATTCACCCCAATCATACTTGCTTCCCATTTCTCCCAGGTCCACCCCACTACCTTTGTGCCCCCCCCCCAAAAATACATCAAGTCCAGTTGAATTTTCATTGTCTATATACTCATTAAAGCATGATCAAATTCCCAGTGGCCAGACCCTTAAACTGAGTCCTCTACCCCACACCAGAAGCCATCAACTGTGAAGAGCTAAATTTCAGCTTCCAGTGACCCTCTGGAATTCATCATCCATAACCTGAAGAATATGTCTTCAATATGAGCATTTGGAATCTGGATTTTAGCTGCATATGCTTTCATTTCCTGATTACCATTACAGGCTCACTAGTCATACTCTGGTTTCTAACATTTATTTATCTCTCTTCCATTGATGTGGTTTGCTATACAAAATCCATTGTTTCTCAAAGTTTGTTTTATCTCAAATGGTTGATCTAGGTCACTATACATATTTTATTTTTTATAACATTTGATGACTTCTGGAGAGGTTTGTCACATAAATATATCGTTGAATGGCTCTCCCATGGAGTTTAGCTGATTTTCATGAGCAAAAAGGTGCTTAGAAACCTGTATATTATTAATTAATGAAAAACTATTTATTTAGCTATTTTCCTTTATGTACCAGGGGCTATTTTGAGGAGCTTTTTAAACATGCATTGTTATTTAATATTTTCTTTTCAAACTTTCCAGCTGTTAAATGTAGTAGTAGCCTGGAAGTTTCCTGCAAAAACCACATGCTAAGGTCACCATCCTGTGGTACTACTGGGAGATGGTGGAACCTTTAGCTGAAGGGACCTAGAAGGAATTTAAGTCAACGTAGATCCATCCTTGAAGAGGATGTGAAGAATTTGGTCCTTTCCTGTTTCTCTAATTGAGTCTTGGCTGTCATGCTGTGAGCAGTTAATTCTCCACACCTGACTACCTTCATGTCCTGCCTCTCCTCAGGACCCTTGAAGCAACCAGGGAATGGAAGCCTCTGCAACTATGAATAAAAATAAGCTTTTCTCCTTGAAGTTGATTCATCTCAGGAACTTGTTATGTTGGTGAGTTGCTGTCTTCTAATAGAGATTATTCTTGTTCACAAAAGTCCAAGGCACAGGGTGGTTGACTACCTCAAGGTCACATGGGTAGTGAAGAAACCCTCTGGACCAATTCTGCCTAAGTCTGTAGTCTGCTCTTTCAGTGTGGACTTCTTATGTTCATTAAAATGGACCACTTTTTAGTGCTGTGTCCCTATCAAAAGGAAAAATGATACAGAGACATACACAGGGAAGAGGCCACATGAAGACAAAAGCAGAGAAAACACTGACGTGTCTATAAGTAAAGGCTGTCTGTCAGCTCTCCATAAGCGAGTGGACAGTATGAAATAGACTGTTTCACAGACATCAGAAGGAAGCATAAATGCCAACACCTGGGAGCCAACCTTCCCGACCCTAAAACAGTGAAACGGACTTCTGTTCATTGTTTCCTTGTATGTGGTATTTTTCACAGATTCCCTAACAAGCTAACACATAAAGTGTGTCTCTATATGTGAACCATGGCACCACTTCTGGCTTAGTCAAAAGTTTCTAGAGTAGCCCTTAAGTCTGAGAGTCTGTTCCATCTTCTGGGATGTATCTTTTTTAGACCATCATTATCATGAATATGAAATGAGGGCTGTTTTTTTGCAATATCAAGCAAGAAAAATCAATGGATGCTGTTGTTCATCCTAACTTGAATAGACCCTTTGCTGTGACTTTCTGGGGCTTAAGAGGAGCAGTGCTGGAGAAACTACCTTGTTTCTTTAAAGCGTCTTTACCTCCAAAATTTCAAACTGATGAGTTTATTCATGTCACAGTTCTCAAGATATGAGTGTGCAGAACAAGTTCATAAAATCTAAGGGTAATTCTTCTGGCCAGAGTGGAGAGCTCACAGTTCTGCGGCAGGCATGTTTGGTTTTCTGTTCTCTTAGCTTCTTCATTGATCTAATCCAGTTAGTTACTTGACAAGATGTCTGCCATGACGAGAAGAAGACAGATTGTCAGCAAGCCTTCAGCAATGCAGTTGTAATGCTCAGTGCCCTGTTGGACAAATAACCTATGCTGAGGTCGCTGGCGTCTCAAAAAGAGGCACCACGTGGAACAAGAGGCCAGTATTTATTTTCATTGAATTGGAGTGAATTCTACAGTAAAAGGCCCAGAGTCATGTATCAAAGCAAAATCTGTTCTAGACAAAGTTAACTAATCAAGAAAGACCACATTCAAAACAAAAAAAAAGAAAGGAAGGAAGGAAGGAAGGAAGGGAGGAAGGAAGGAAGGAAGGAAAGAAGAGAAAAAACAGGCATGAGAGAACAGAACTTGGAGCTCAGCAAAGGACTGGCCATTTTATAAGCGCCTGAGCAGGAGGAGTTAGAGCTTGTCTGTATTTGCTAATCATTTTCACACAAAGGAAAGCTACTTTCTGTCTCACCATGACAGGCATTCATCTTTACAATTCGGAGCAAGGGCCCCTCTGAAACAAGGCTCCTATAGCTTCACAGAACTTCAGAGGTAAGAACACTGCCTTCCTTGTTGATAGTCTCTCAATGGAATGACTCCCGGACCCTAGAGGTCAAGGTTATAAAACTGGCAGAGAACTTTTGAATAAATTAATCCTCAAAGGAGCAAGAAATTATTTACAGTTGGAAACTTTTGGATGGGAGTGTCCCATGAAGAAAGGGACATCAGGAGTGGAGAAGGAAGAAGTACTTGTGAGGAGATTATGGATGGCTCTTTTGTCACTTTCTATGCCTGTAAGTAGACAGTTGATGGCACATGCTTGTGATTAGATTATAAAGTTGGCAATGCTATGGGACATTGAGAACCACAAATGAAACCCAAGCTGTGCTTTTGAAACCAAGCCCAGATGTTCTTATTTCAAACAGCCCCTTGTTTCTCTGGGCTTCCCAATCCTAATACAGAAAATACTTAAGCTAATTTTCTGTAGAGGAGGATTTTGCCTTCGTCTTTCATCAGTACAGTCAGTACTGGAAACCTAAATTCAATTTTTGTCTTTAGAACAAAAATCTAGGCTCCTAGAAACAAATAGTTGGTTTTCTGCTGCAGAGCAAGATTTACCTTGATACAATAATCAGATGTTTGACACGTTTCCTGTGTGGATCAATCATTCTCTGATTGGTTTGATCATCAAAACACACTTTGAAGATTTTGTTTAATTGCATTTTTGTTCCCAGACAGTCTCTGGATAATTTTGGTTATCCTTATTTCAAAACTTTGAGGTGACTCCAAAGAATCAAAGTTTCTGCAAAGCAGCCCAAGGCACTAATATTCAGACATATTTGGGAACTAGTGAATGAGGTGAAAACAGAAATCATAACACATGAAATGTAATATACTATGTAGAATTTGTTCTCACACGTTTTAGTTTCTACAGTGATTTTTGAAATACTCTAGCATTTATTGAATAAATAGATTCAGGTACTTGGCACACCAAATAAAATCAAAGACACTTCACAAAATGTTTCCAACTTAGATTTTCATTTATGTTTGTATTTTTTTTAAGAATTTTAAGCCAGGTGGTGGTGATGGCTCACATCTTTAATCCCAGCCATCAGGAGGCAGAGGCAGGTGGATGTCTGTGAGTTAAAGGCTAGCCTAGGCTACAGAGGGAGTTCTAGGAAAAGCACAAAGCTACACAGACAAAACCTGTCTCAAAAAACCAAAAGAGAATTTCATACATGAGTACTATATTTTACATCATTTCCCTCCCCCTCCCTCTCCCTCAACTCCTGTATTATAATGGGTTTTGATTTCCTAACCTACTATTCCCCAAATAGAATTTACCAACTAAATAAGACAACCGGCATAGGAGTTGTTGCTTCAAGTTCTTTACTGTCTTATAAACAGGAAACGTGAATGAGGGGATTGACCCTTTTCTCCAAGCCCCCAGCCTAGCAGCAGCAGCAGGGCAGGCAGAGGCCTCAGTTCCCTCCCACAGTCTGAATTCCATTAGTGTGAAACCACAGCCACATCTGGTTCTCTTTATGAAATTTAAACAATTGCCTAACCTCTTCCCTCTTGGAGAAAAAGTTCATGGGCTCACATAACATCATTTTGTGGTATATAATGAATCTGTTAAAATTTAAATTGTTTTGCAAAATGCAGAAGAGGGAGAATAAATAAGAGGCCACAGCACATCTGGATGGTATCTTCAGGAGACTGCTTCCTTTTTTCATTTCTTCATGTCTCCATAAAGTTTATTCTGTCTGTCACTCCTCACTTACTTGAGTTCCCTCAGGCAGCATGATCACAGAGGAGTCCTAGGGATAAAAATACAGTGTCTGGATTCCCATGTGACTTCCTGTTTGGCAGAAGCCAAGGCAGTCCATGCAGGAGGGAAAAAAAAGCAGCCCTGAATGTCAGCTTAGAGTAGGGCCTTTGGTAGACACACAGGCGACTCCCAGAGGTCTGTAACATGTCTCCATTGAAATAGTGCATGCTGTGCAAATTTGTCCAAGATTCAATTCTAGATGTTTAAAGGTGTTGCATAAACAACCCAGAGACAGGAAAGATAATGGGGAAAGATTCAGGGGGAAAACAAATCAATGCTTTATAGTTTTAATCAGATATAACAAATTGTGTGCCAGAATGATTGAATCTAACAATCTAACTTGCTTTAATTTCTAGTGTGTGTGCAAGTGTGTGTTTGTGTGTATGTGTGTGTGTGTGTGTGTATAGAGAGAGAGAGAGGGAGGGAGGGAGGGAGGGAGAGAGAGAGAGAGAGAGAGAGAGAGAGAGAGAGAGAGAGAGAGAATAAATATCTATACAGCTATGGTGAAGGAAAGAGTATAAAAACTTAAGTATAGAAAATTTCAGCTACTGTAAACTAAAAAGCCCAGATATTTGTAGCTTTGTGCTTTTGAGATTAGCTACATAGAAATAAAATATTGATTCATTTTATTCGACAGATACTGCCTTTACATTTGGCAGTGAATAAAATTGAATAAGTCAGACAAGGAAAAATATATAATCAAGATAGCTATAAATAATTAGTATTATGTAGAACCTCTAAGAATATGATTAAGGAACAATCATAAGAGTGATTTCATTTCAAAGATCATAAAACTTGAAGATGAGGTTTTCCTAACCTATCACCCAGGGACACAACCAGGGCCCCCATACCCCACACATTGTAACCCCAGTTGTAAGCCATCAGGGAGGACTCCTACAGGTAGTCCTTACCACCACCCCACCCCCACTGTAACCAGTAACCTACAAGCCCCAATCCACGCCCCAAACCCACCCATCCTCCAAGACCACTCCAAATGTACCAAGAGGTGAGTCTTTGTTCTCCTAGGTGATTATCCTAGCCTCTAGGCTTTAGGCCCAGAGACACAACCAGTTTCAGGCCAGTGGGCAAGACTCCTGCAGACAGGACTGACTACCACTATCCTCTACCAGACCCTGTAACCTACAAGCCTCAATCCACCTCTCAAACCTACCCATCCTCCAAGACTGCAGCTGCTCCCTGAGACAGACTCTGCCTTCTCCAATTGGACCAAGAACTCTGATTGGACCAAGAGTGGCTCCCTGAGACATAGACACCTTTTGCACCAATTGGAGGAAGAGATGGGTAGATGCCAGTGCAAGAATACATTCAACAACAAAAAGAGCAATATGACACCACCAGAACTTAGCAGTTCTACATCAACAAGACCTGAACATCCCAACATAGAATAAGCAGAAGACGATAGTGGTCTTTAAAGAGAAAATGAAAAATTCCCTTAAAGACATTGAAGAAAAGACAAACAAAAAATTAGAAGAAATCAATAAAATCCCTTAAAGAAAGCCAAGAAAACAAAGAATAAGCAATTAAATGGATCAAGGAAACAGTTCAAGACTGAAAATTGAAATAGAAACAATGAAGAAGACACAAACTGAGGGAATGCTGGAAATAGAAAATCTGAGTAAACGAACAGGAACTATAGATGCAAGCATAACGAACATAATATAAGAGATGGAAGACAGAATCTCTGGCATGGAGGATACAATAGAGGAAATAGATTCATCAGTCAAAGCAAATACAAAAGCCAAAAATGTCATAACACAAAACATCCAGGAAATTTGGGATACCATGAAAAAACCAAATCTAAGAATAAAGAAAGAGAAGAATACCAACTCAAAGACACAGAAAATATATTTAACAAAATCATAAAAGAAAACTTTCCCAACCTAAACAAGGAAATGCCTATGAAGATACAAGAAGGTTACAGAACACAAAATAGCCTGGACCCAAAAAAGAAGTTTCCTCACACATAATAAACCACTAAACATACAGAATAAAAGAAAAAAAAATTAATAACTTCAAAGGAGGAAAACCAAGTAACATATAAAGGCAGACCCATCAGAATAATACCTGAATTCTCATTGGAGACTCTGAAAGCCTGAAGGTCCTGGACAGATATTATACAGACACTAAAAGACCATGGATGTCAGCCCAGACTATTATACCCAGTGGAACTCTCAATTGCCATAGGAGTAAACAAAATATTCCATGATAAAACTAGATTTAAACAATACCTATCCACAAATCCAGGCCTACAGAAAGCACTAGAATCCAACCCAAAGAAGTTAGATGGACCCATGAAAATGCAGGCAATAGATAATCCCACACCCACAAATACAAATACCAAACAAGGAAAACACACAATACTACCACCAAAAAATAAGAGAAATTAGCAGTCACTGATCATTAAGATCCCTTAATATCAATGCACTCGATTCACTAATAAAAAGACACAGGCTAACAGAAAGGATACAAATAGGATCCATCTTTCTGCTGCATACAAGAAACACACCTCAACTTCAAACATAGACTCTGCCTCGGAGTAAAGGGCTGAGAAAAGAATTTCCAATCAAATGGAAATAAGAAGCAAGCTGGTATAGCTATCCTAATATCTAACAAAATTGACTTCAAACTAAAATTAATCAAAAGAGATTGAGAAGGACATTACATATTCATCACAAGAAAAATCCTTCAAGATGAAGTCTCAATTCTGAACATATATGCCCCAAATACAAAGGCACCTACATATGTAAAAGAAACATTACTGAAGCTTAAATTGTACATCAAACCCCACACACTAAGAGTGGGAGACTTCCCTGGAGGAGGTGGGAATGGGGTGTGGGCTGGGGGGAAGGGGAGAGGGGCGGGAGGGGGGTACGCAAGGGAATCCATGGCTGATATGTAGAACTGAATTGTATTGTAAAATAAAACAAAGAGTGGGAGACTTCATCTCCCCACTCTCACCAATGGACAGGTCTTCCAGACAGAAACTTAACAGAGAGATAAGGGAATTAACAGACGTTATGACTCAGATGTACTTAATAGACATTACAGAACATTCCACCCCAACACAAGAGAATATACTTCTTCTCAGCACCACATGGAACCTTCTCTAAAGCTGACCATATACTTGGTCACAAAGCAAATCTCAACAGATACAAAAAAAATGGAATAATCTCCTGTATTTCATCAGATCACCATGCCTTAAAGTTAGAAATCAACAACACAAATTACAGAAAGCCTACAAACTCATGGAAACTGAGCAATGCTCAACTGAATCATAAATAAAGAAAGAAATTCAAGACATCCTAGAATTTAATGAAAATGAATGTACAGCATACCAAAACTTATGGGACTCTATGAGAGTAATATTAAGTAATATTAAGAGGAAAGTTTATAGAGCTCAATGCCTACATAAAGAGGTTGGAGAAATCTCACACTAGCGACTTAGCAGCACACCTGAAATCTCTAGAAGAAAAAGAAGCAAACTCACCCAGGAGGAGTAGATGCCAGGAAATAATCAAATTGAGGACTGAAATCAATAATATAGAAACAAAGAAAACAATACAAAGAATCAATGAAACAAAGAATTGGTTCTTTGAGACAATAAACAAGATTGACAAACCCATATCCAACTAACTAAAAGGCAGAGAAAGAATATCCAAATTAACAATATCAGAAACAAAAAGGGAGACATAACTAACAATGAGGAAATCCAGAGAATCATCAGGTCATACTTCAAAAACCTGTACTTCATAAAATTGGAAAATCTAAAAGAAATGGATAATTTTCTGGATAGGTACCATATACCAAAATTAAATCAAGATCAGATAAACAATTTAAATAGACCTATAACTCCTATGGAGTAGAAGCAGTCATTAAAAGTCTCCTAACCAGCAAAAGCCCAGGACCAGAATTCTACCAGAATTTCAAAAGATGAGCTAATACCAATAATCCTCAAATTGTTCCACACCATAGAAACAGAAGGAACATTGCCAAACATTTTCTATGTGGCTACAGTTACCCTGATCCCCAAACCACACAAAGATGCAACCAAGGAAGAGAATTACAGATCAGTTTCCCTCATGAACATTAATGCAAAAATACTCAATAAAATACTGGCAAACCGAATCCAAGAACCCATCAAAAAAAAAAAAATCATCCGTTGTGTTCAAGTAGGCTTTATCCCAGAGATTCAGGGATAGTAAAACATACAAAAATCTGTCAATGTAATACATCATATAAACAAACTGAAAGAAAAAACCACATGATCACCTCATTAGATGCTGAAAAAAAACCTTGACAAAATATAACACTCCTTCATGATTAAGGTCATGGAGACATGAGGAATACAAGGAACATACCTAGACTAAATAAAAAGGGAATTTACAGCAAGCCAACAGCCAACATTAAATTAAATGGAAATAAACTCAAAGCAATTCCACTAAAATGAGGAACAAGACAAGACTGTCCACTCTCCCTATATTTAGTCAATATAGTACTCAAAGTTCTAGCTAGACCAATAAGACAACAAAAGGAGATCAAGAGGATACAAATTGGAAAGGAAGGAATCAAACTTTTGCTATTTGCAAATGATATGATACTATATATAAATGACCCTCAAAAATTCTACCAGGGAACTCCTATAGCTGATAAACTCCTTCAATAATGTGGCAGGAAAAATCCAGTAGCCCTCCTATACACAAATGATCAAAGGGCTGAGAAAGAAATCAGAGTAACATCACCCTTTACAATAGCCACAAATAAAATAAAAATACCTTGGGGTAACTCTAACCAAATAAGTGAAAGACTTGTATGACAATAACTTTTAAGTCCTTCAAGAAAGAAATTCAAGAAGATATCAGAAAATGGAAAGATTTCCCATGCTCATTGATAGGTAGAACCAACATAATAAAAATGGCAGTCTTACCAAAAGCAATCTACAGATTCAATGTAATCCCCATCAAAATCCCAACACAATTCTTCACAGACCTGGAAAGAATAATACTCAATTTCATATGGAAAAACAGAAAACCTAGGATATCTAAAACAATCCTTTACAACAAAGCAACTTTTGTAGGCATCACCATCTCTGACTTCAAGCACTACTATAGAACTACAGTACTAAAAACAGCTTGGTATTAGCATAAAAAGCAACATGTGGACAAAAGGAATCAAATTGAAGATCCTGACATTAATCTACACACATAAGAACACCTCGTTTTTGACACAGAAGCCAAAATTATAAAATGGAAAAAGAAAAGCATCTTCAACAAATGGTGCTAGCATAACTGGATGTCAACATATAGAAGATTTCAAATAGATCCATATCTGTCACCATGCACAAAACTTAAATCCAAGTGGATCAAAGACCTCAATATAAATCCAGTAACACTGAACCTGTTAGAAGAGAAAGTCGGAAGTAGCCTAGAAAGTGTTGGCATAAGAGATCACTTCCTAAATATAACACCAGTAGCACAGACACTGAGAGCAACAATTAATAAATGGGACCTCCTGAAAATGAGAAGCTTCTGTAAGGTGAAGGACACAGTAAATAAGACAAAACAATAGCCTACAGAATGAGAAAAGATCTTCATCAACCCCACATCTGAGAGGGCTGATCTCCAAAATATATAAAGAATTCAAGAAACTAGACTGCAAAATACCAAGCAATCCAATTAAAAAATGGGATACAAGCTGGGTGGTGGTGGTACATGCCTTTAATCCCAGCACTCGGGAGGCAGAGCCAGGAGGATCTCTATGAGTTCCAGGCCAGCCTGGTCTACAGAGTGAGATGCAGAACAGGCACCAAATCTACACAGAGAAACACTGTCTTGAAAAAAAGGGGGCAGTACAAATCTAAACAGAGAATTCTCAACTGAAGAATCCCCAATGGCCAAAAGACATTTAAGAAATTGCTCAACATCTTTAGTCATAGGGAAATTCAAATCAAAAGGACTCTGAGATATCATATTACTCCTGTCAGAATGTCTAAGATCAAAAACACTGATGATAGCTTATGTTGGAAAGGATATGGACCAAGGGGAACACTCCTCCACTATTGGTGGGAATGCAAACTGTACAGCCACTTTAGAAATCAATATCGCAGTTTCTCAGAAAATTGGGAATCAATCTACCTCAAGACCCAAGTACACCACTCTTGGTCATATACTCAAGGGATGCTCAATAATGCCACAAGGACACTTGTTCAAAGATGTTCATAGCATCATTATTCATAATAGCTAGAACCTGGAAGCAACCTAGATGTCTCTTCACAGAAGAAGAGATAAAGAAAATGTGGTACATATATACAATGGAGTATTACTCAGCTGTAAAAAAAAAACAATGACATCATGAAATTTGCAGGCAAATGGCTGGAACTAGAATATATCATCCTGAGTGAGGTAATGCAGACTCAGAAAGACAAACGTGTTATGTACTCACTCATAAGTGGATACTACTAGATATAAAGCAAAGGATAATCAGACTGCAACCCACAGCTCCAGATAAGCTAGGAAACAAGGAGGATCCTAGGAGGGATGTATAGATCACCTTGGTATGGGGAAACAGAGGAGATCCCAATGAGTAAACTGGAGATGAAGGGGGAACAATAGAGGGTAGGGGACAGGGGATAAGAACAGGAGGGAATGGTATGGTTGAGCTGGGGGAGGGACAGAGTAGGAGAGCCATGAAAGAGATATCTTTATAGAGGGAGACATTTGAGGGTTAAGGAGAAATCTGGTGCTAGGAAACGCCCAGGAATCCACAGGTTAGAATTCTAGCTACAGTGGTGAGGGTGCCTGAACAGGCCTACCCTGGCAATCAGATTGGTGAATACCGTAAATGTCATCATAGAGCCTTCATCCAGTAACTGATGGAACCAGATGCAGAGATCCACAACTATGCACCAGGCCAAGCTCTGGAAGTCCAGTCGAAGAGAGGGAAGAGGGTTTACATGAGCAAGGGGTGGGGGGTTCAAGATCATGATGGGGAAATCTATAGAGACAATGGAACCAAGCTCAAAGGAACTCAGCAACTTTAGACCAACAGCTGTGGAACCTGCGTGGGACCAGACTAGACCCTCTGCAGACAGAGACAGTTGTGTTGCTGGGTCTGTTTGAGGGGCCCCTGGCAGTGTGATCAGGATCTATCCCTGGTCCATGAGTCGGCTTCCTGGATCCCATTTCCTATGGTCGGAAAACTTGTTCACCCTGGATAAAGTAGGGAGGGGCTTGGTCCTGCCTCAACTGAATGAACCAGGCTTAGCTGTCTACCCATGGAAGAACTTAGCTGCTTGGAGGAGGGGAGGAGAGGGGAAAGCAGGGGAGGGGGTATCAGGAGGAGGGTGAGAGGGGCATCTGTGCTTGGTATGTAAAATGAATATAAAAACAATTTTTAAAAAACTTAAAGATAAAATTTATAGGCTTATCTGAACTTATCTAATTCTTATTGACTATATGATATATATTAGAGGATACTCTAACACTCTTGTTGAATAACTGTCATGGAATTGCATAACAACGAGGTATAACATCTATTTTCCAGTGGACAAAAATCAAGTAGCAAAATGATAACACCTGGAACAAACTGCAAAGCATAGCCTGGCACTGTGGTGTTTTTCAGCCTGAGGCAGGGGTATATTGACAAGATCTTGTTTCAAAGACAAAACAAAACAAAGCCCAAAGTGTGTATAGAACAGAGCTGAGACTTATGCAACTAAATTCTTAAATTCTTCATTTTTTAACCTGCTGTGGATATCGCTCTATATAAATAAAACATTGATGGCCAATGACCAGGCAGGAAGTATAGGCGGGACAAGGGGAGAGGAGAATTGGGGAAACAGGAAGAAGGGGGAGAGACATTGCAGCCACCACCAGGACAAGCAAAATGTAAAAGACACCGGTAAGCCACCAGCCACATGGCAAGGTATAGATTTATAAAAATGGGTTAATTTAAGATAAAAGCTGCCACGGCCATACAGTTTATAAGTAATATAAGCGTCTGAGTGATTATTTTATATGTGGATTGTTGGACTACGGGGCTTGGTGGAACCTGGAGAGAAGCCCTCCAACAACAAATGGCTCCCAATGTGGGGCACGAACCCACGACCCTGAGATTAAGAGTCTCATGCTCTACCGACTGAGCTACATGTGTGTGTAAACATATATATGAATGAACAATAAATTAGACACCATTTAAAAGTAAAAAAAAAATAAAGAAATCCTGGTCTTTTTAAAAATTTTATTTTATTTTAAATTATATGAATGTGTGTGTGTGTGTGTGTGTGTGTGTGTGTGTGTGTGTGTGTGTGTGTGTGTGTGTAATTGCAGATATCCAGAAGAGAGTATTGGATGGCATCAGATCCACTGGAATGCCATTACAGGCCTTTGTGAGCCACCTGACGTGGGTGCTGGGAACTGAACTCGGCTCCTCTGTAAGAACATCAGGCTCTTTTAACCACTGAGCCCTGAAGCCTAGGTCTCAAGGAATAGATGTTAGTGGCATAAGAGTAATAAGCTGACCATTACACAACGTCAGTGGAGAGGTTAGGTTGACCATGTGTTCAGCATGAGACGTGTGTGGTCTATGTAAACAGAGCATGTTTTAGTATACAATAGTTCAACAACCCTCAAGAGATAGGAATACTTCATTCCTAATCTCCAAAGTCCATCTGCTGACGATGTTGGCAATTTGCTACTTTATTAAAGAGCTGAGCAACAAAAGTGAGTTAGTAAAGAAATAGAAGCTCTCACACCCAAAATCCCTACCATTCCTAGACTCTCTTTCACACTGATAGATTTGCTCACTGGTGATGCAGAACCCATCTGGGAGTAAAGGTCTAAGCTGAGCTTTGTGACATGTACCTATTCTTTGCCATCACAGATACTGTTGAGGCTGACCTTGGTTCCTTAGCTTTGCTTCTAACCATTTAGCTATACTTACACATGACCTGTTATTTTTATTTATTTATTTATTTTTAGCAGAACTCAGATGCAATTTTCAGCACTGTTTGCATTAGCTTGTTGCTTTGGGAACTAAGGACAGCTTGAGTAATGTTTAGTCCCTTGAGGAAGAAATTGTATGGCAATCTAGATTCTAGTGCTTTGTTTGCCCTAGGGTCCGTGGCATATTGTGACTGTGGATAAAGTCATTTCTATGCACAGGGAAGCTCACTAACAGTCTTGAGGCTTTCTGATATTACCAGGTTCTTCTCATTTCTGGTGCTTTTGGACTTCTGGGGAACGAGTCCACATAAACTGGTAAGAAGATAAAATTTATGTTGTCCTCAGTTTCTGTGGGAACAAAATGATGCTTGTTCTAAGGTATAATTTCTATCTGGATTATGTTTGTTTTCCCTCCAGTTGTCCTGTGAATATATTTTAGTATTTTTTAGAGAATATTATATACGATTCAGTGGTTTTCCCACTTCTGACATCTTCTGAAGGGCTGTGGTTACAAATTCCTCACCATGGGGCCCGTTTAGAATGCTTGAAACTCTAATTCCCACACTTCTCCCACTCACTAAGAAACCAACATACCTTGGGAGAGTGCCACAGTGAAAGCCAGAGGCTGAGTGGGAAGCTGGAAGCAGGGCCCATCCTCTGCACTGATGCTCTCTAGACTCAAGGCCTTGGGAATTCTATTCACCCAAATAAATATTAATTTTTCACTTACCAAATCTGTACATCAAACTCTCTGTTTGACAAAAAAAGGCCCAATATTAAACAAAGTCCAGAACTGTTACCAAACAAATCATGATGAATAATATCCAGCCATGACTGCACAGGTCACAGTCTGTGTTTTCAAACATTAGGTTGATGCTACATACTTTTTTAGATAGAGGAGCATCACTGATTTCAAAACTCCAGAGGGAAAATTAAATCCAAATGGAATAAAAGATTTACTTAAATTCATGGGTACTTGAGAGCCTGGTTTTAATGGGTAATAATGATGTAATAATTGAATAACCACATATTAAAAAAAAATCTCTTCACAGTGAAAAACTTCAAACTGAAGTAGATAGAGCAAAAAAAAAAAAAATGTTACATTATCCAGAGTTTGGACATTTTCCCAGCTGCTTCAATTACTCCATATTATTTAGTCTCCCCATGTTAAAGAAATCCCCATCATAGCTTCACTTCACATGTAAATCCTTAGGACACATCATAAGTTGTAAAATTTTCGGATTATCACCAATCCTTGATCATAATTAACTCATCAAAACATTCTCATTGTTCTTGGCAATATGACTCTTCGTAGCACTAGCTTTGTTCATTTGATTTGTTTGAACTAACATGAAAACAAGGACCACCTGCTACATTTATTTGTTTGTAGCTCCTTTGTTCTCTGGAAGCCCCCCTTCCCTTTGATTTCATGTCATTGGTTATTAGAATTCATGTTTTTATTTTTCAGTCACAAGGATTACATAGACTCTCAATTTAGGTGATGCTTCCTCAGGGTACCATTTAACTTATTCTTCTATCAATTCATACTTCCCATTCAGAATTTTTTGTCATAGATTTCTTCATATTTGAAACACTGATACCAGAATTTATTATTTGAATTTTGGGACTTAAGAAATGAAATAAGGGCTGGAGAGATGGCTCAGCCATTAAAGGCTAGGCTCACAACCAAAAATATAAGAAATGAAATGAACAATAGTGATTTCATTGCAAAGGGACAATTTTGAATTTACTTATAGTGATGATCTAGGAACTGTTTTCTGGAATTATTTGTGTTAAAAATGGAACGGTTTAAATGAAGAAATTTTTTATTTCTACCTAGACTCAAGATGCAGTTTCGTGTATGCATATATGCTTTATTAACTGGTGATTCATGAATTGTGTGTTAAAAATGGAATTACTTATGGAACTGCTTTTGTGTTACAAATGGAACTATTTAAATGGAAAAGTATGGGTTTTCTAACTAGGCTTGAGATTTTGTTTTAAAAAATTATAAAATAAAGGGAGAAGTAATATTCCTTAGTCTATTTAATTAAAAAAATTCTTGTTATTTGAGTGGATTAATATCAGCACTCAGGCCCATGGTCCAGTCAAACTCTCTATGCAGACCTGCTGGGTAAAGCCACTAGGAACCTGAAAATGGGCTCCCAGAGTTCCCCCTTTTTTAATATATAAAAAACAACCCATTAAGAGTTCACAGCAATCTCCATAGGTGTTAGACCTTCCTGTATGGGAGTAGAGGATGATAGTGATGGCATCTTCTTTTTGGATTGGTTCCAAGGTGACTACAGCAGTATTCAGCTGCATCCAGCACTTTCTAAACCAAAAATTCTTAATGTAATTGGAAACTTCAAGAATTCCTTATTTCATCATTACCATTAAGAGGTTAACATAAATATTGCTATACTTAGTTACAATTCCATTAATCTTACATCTCAAAACTCTTAACAGAACCATTTGAATTAACATAAATGGTACTTATATAGTTACAATTTTCTCAGTCTTACAACTTTAACTCTTAGTAGAACCATTTGAAATTTCTTGCTAACAGAACATAGGAAAAACTTCTGATGTTTTTACATCATAATTTAATATTTACTTAACTTCAAACCAGGGTGCATTAATACCAGTAGGTTAACATAATTTTTGTAAACATACATTTAACTTTAATTCACTCATAATTCCTTTTCTTTATAATTTTTAAGCAAAATCTCAAACCTAGTTTGAAAAACCCAAACTTACACAATTCTTACAAAACCATATTGAAAAGCAATATTCTCAATCTAACCATTAACACTTTGAAAACTTTTAGCAAAACATCCAAAAGCAGTTTCTTTTTTTTAACTTCTTTTTTTAAATTTTACAATATAATTTAGTTCTACATATCAGCCACAGATTCCCTTCTTCTCACCCCTCCCGCCCCTCCCCTTCCCCCCAGCCCACCCCCCATTCCCACCTCCTCCAGGACAAAGCCTCCCCCAAGGATTGAGATCAAGGTTGGATAAAGCACAGGGACAAATAGCCAAATGAATGGAAACACATGAACTATGAACCAAAGGCTGAGGGGCCCCCAACTGGATCAGGCCCTCTGAATAGGTGAGACAGTTGATTGACTTGATCTGTTTGGCAGGCATCCAGGTAGTGGTACCGGGTCCTGTGCTCATTGCATGAGTTGGCTGTTTGAAATCTGGGACTTATGCAGGGATGCTTGGCTCAGCCTGGGAGGAGGGGACTGAACTGAGTTGATCTCAAAAGCAATTTCTTAATAAAACTCTTTACACTTTAAAGCAATCTTAGTATACCCATTCAGAATTTTAAATGTGCATTCTTACATATATGATAAACATGTTTTATGTAAAGACATGTCACAGAAGACTTACATTTGCTTATTCTTCAGCTTGGATTCTGCCCCCACTTTTCTATGCCGTTCTTGCTTTTTTTTCATGTCTTTTTTCATCCAGTGCCTTAATACTTTATCAGGATATTTCTTACTCACTTCAACAGAACTTACCCTAGGTTGCCAATTTCAACTCTAGCTTTGGCTTTCTCTTTCTGGGTGTTTTGTAGCATGTGTAACAATCTTTGCCCCATAAAATATCGTGGTGGCCTTCTCTGGGTACTCGCCTAGGATCTGACAGACAATGGAGCTCACACATCTGTCAGAATGCTAAATCCATACATTTAGAATCATTTACTCAAGAAGACATGTGTGTTTCACCAGAAATCAATATTTACCAATTGAAGAAGATTCACCATTGCATAGCAAATTCCAGAATAGATCCTCTTCAAACTGACAGACATGTGTAGCTGGAAGTTTTCCTATGTCCCACCAGGTCCTCAGCCGCCCAAGTCCAGGTAAACACACAAAGGCTTATATTAATTAAAACTGCTTGGCCATTAGCTCAGGCTAACTGCTGCCTAACTCTTACACTTAAACTCAGCCCATTTCTGGTAATCTACATGTCGCCACATGTTCCGTGGCTTTACCTGTGTGCTATTACATGCTGTTCCCTGGGCGACGAGCTGGCGTCTCCTCACTTCTTCCAGAATTCTTCTTCCCAGAATTCTCCTCTATGTTTGCCCCGGCTATACTTCCTGTTTGGCTACTGGCCAATCAGCGTTTTATTTATCCAGTGTACAAAAGCATTATCACACAGCACACAGGAGACAATGTCAAATATAATAAATCATAGTTTCTGAGAGTAGGTAGGTATCCCTCTTCCTTCAGAAGATTCTATGGGTGTATTTGATATGCCAAAGATTCAAAATGATATGAGCAAACTGTTATGGACAATTCTATTTGTTATATCTCTCTACATTAAGAATGAGTAGAAGGGCTTAGACTAGCCCCTACCCAATGTACCTTCCCATGGGAGGCCTTACCTTCTTGTGAGGGGAAATCGGGGGACAGTGGGAGGGGGATACTGGGGGTGGGAAGAGGGAAGAGGGGGCTCTCTGATTGGTGTGTAAAATGAATGAAAAAATTTTTCTTAATAGAAAAAAGTGAGTATTGGATGTATCAGAAGGACAGGTTTTATTTTATTTTCTTCTAGGTTTTTGCTTTCCACTTTCTACTACACTTGGTAGTATTATGGGCTCTCATACACTGAAAGAGCACAATAAAAACTGCCAGATTATTTTTATATCTTTGGAATACAAGTCCTACAAGTCCTATAACAGCAGGTGTGCCCTAGGAAAGATCAAAGGACATTTAGATGAGGAGTCTTGCTTTTTTCTAATTGTTTTCAGCTACTTAAATAGTTTCATTGTGATATGACTGACTTGAAACAAGCTATTCCCATACATGCTCCTAGACTTTATCTGGACTTCCCATCACCCAGTAGAAGCCCAACAGATCTTTTAAGGGAGTAGTCAATACAGTTATTGGCTCACCTTGGTTGTATCTCATCTCTAAGGCATCCCCTTCCCTGCCAATCATGATAGATATCTTGAAAGACAAAAAGAATATTTTGCTGATATATTTGTTTAATTTTATTTTAAGACATTGGAACAAGAAGAACAGAGACTAGGGTGAGACCACAAGTCAGTACAGAGCACAAGATTTTCTCCCTGTCAATTTTGAAAAGATTGGTTGTTTTCCTTACATGCTGTATGTTCTGATTTGACAGTGGAATGAAAATAGTGCAGAGGACTTAATGGCGAGGAACAAATGAAAGCAGCTACCGACTGTTTGGAAAAAGGTACCACCGATAAAGACTGGAGAAGACGTGGGCTTAGAATGGTGGCCAGAGTCAAGTATGACACCACAAGTTTCTGGAGCCCAATGGATTTCTGTATGTTCTTTCCAAAACAGAATGACTTGTCACTCAAAACCATAACTATTCTCTCATTGGCAAGAGGCAAGACCATTGCTATAATATCACACACACACACACACACACACACACACCCTTACAAATTAATAATTACACAAGAACATACAGCAGTGATTTGTTATTATTGTTGTTCTATGGTGGTGCTAAAAAGACAATTTTTCCATCAAAGAGAACATAACAAAAAGAAAAAGAAAATGAGTGATTTATGTAACTGTCAATGACATTTTAAGGTGCATCACCCCATCACACAAACCAATTTGTTCAGGTCAGCTTCTCAGTTTTTGGTAACACTATTTTTATCTGGCCTCTTTCAATATCTAGATTTTTGTTTAGTTTATTTGTAATTATGATACATTTTTCTAGGCTGTTATAATTATTTGAAAACAAAACCAGGAACTTCTAGTAAAAAAAAGCCTCTAAAAACTTAAAATACATGAAAGAGGAATGCACATTTTAATCTGTTGCCTTTGGGATAAAATTTGATTTTTGTGATACAACTGTTACAGATAAATTATCTTATACACACAAATATACTGTAGGAGTGGGAAGAAATCTAAAATTCAGAGTTGACAATATTTATCTGTTGAGAAATGATGTTTATGTAAAAGGTACAATATGATGATTCTATTTCATTTGCAAAGAAAGGCATTTCTTTTCCGTTGTTGGATCAGAACTATAAAAAGAAATGTTTTCATCTGTGAGTTCACAGATTGATTTGAACAATTCTTCAGGCAGAAAAACCAAACTGTGTAGCTCATAGCGTATAGAACTGTACAGAATCTGTGATGCATTGTTTTCATTAATTCTACAAAGTGTGATGCCATAGTCACCAGAGCAGCACTGCCTGGCTGTCCATTCAAGCACGATGCTCTCCCAAAACACTGGGGCTGTCTTCATCAAAAAGACTATCTTAATTTCCATTATCTGAAGAGATGACAACAGGGTGATGAAAACTTTTCCACAGCAGATTAGGCTTAATTTTCATATAACTGAGTGGTAGGAAATGTGATTGTTGTATAATTGGAGGGTTTAGTAGTTTCTTCAAAAGCTAGGAAAGGCAGTACAAAGACCACATACATATGTAATACCAAGGTCAGTATTCATAGTGATGGAGAATAAAGTTCTGTTGGAAGGTAGAAAAGTTTTAAACATCTCTGAGTTGTGGTAATTCATTACACAATAATATTGAGGTTTCTTCGAAATGGCTAAGCATATCTTTGATAAGTTAATAAGCAAGACAAATAGTCTATATGATATTACAGACTCCATGAGGCTTCATGAATATGTGAAACTGCATGTTAGTAGAGAGTCTGTAAGCTTGAAACATTCAAAGGGACGGTAAATGATTATTTTAGGTATGTGGAGATTGGTAAATTCAATGATTTTCTAAATTTAGCATATGACTTAAAAATTATTATTTCCCTGAAGCAGTTAGCAAAAGTGAAATATAAGTATCAGGAGACTTCTTTTTGAAGAGTGCTAAGATGAAACTACATAGCTTTTCTTTAAAATAGAAATAATTATGTAGCAGTTCAATATCTATAGTTAATATCTTAAAACAACTTGACAAGCAGAAGGGATATTCTTCCTCGATTCTCCTTTCTAAATTTAAATAATTTGAGATTTGATATTTCAGTGCTGTGAGATACATAAAAGAAATATTATTCCACCTTAAAGATTAAGGATACCCTTCTATTTGCAATATGAGGCTAGACTGCAATGTGTTTGCCACAATACAGAACAAAGTATAAGTGACATATGACAGACACAGAACAACAAATACTCTGGTACCGTAGGTGAGTGTGTGTGTGTGTGAGTGAGTGTGTGAGTGTGTGCGTGTGAGAGTGTGAGTGAGTGTGAGTGTGTGCATGTGAGAGTGAGTGTGTGAGTGTGTTAGTGTGTGTGTGTGGCGGGGGAGTGATAGCAGGATTCCTCAAAAAATAAATAAATAAACTGGATGCTGAGGGTGAGGAAGCACCACCCACAGGAGCCATGTATGCTGGCAGAAAGGCTTATCTCCCAGGAGAAAGATAAGCTTGTTTCCTGGCTTTTGTTTCATGTTTTCTATAAGTCATGATGTTGCTAGGTGCAAAGCAAAGGCACATTGAGAAATTCTTTCCCTCAGTTTTGGCTAAAACTGCAAATAAATTTCTATTTCTTATGTATATTAGTCAATCTTCTCTTAATTTGTACTAGTGTTTGGACCCAGAAGTGAGTATTAGGCCTAGGGATTTTAGTAATTATTTTAAATATATTAGTCATACATGGAGGAGAAGGAATGGAAGATGGGAAAAGGCACAAGGCCACTTGCACAGGAAGAGGAAGTACTAGGAACTGTGCTTACTACTGATGCCTTCCACTAGTATAACACATTGTATACCTAAAATTTGATTGGGATAGAACTTACATTAAGTATTCTTCTCATAGTACATTTACAGCAAGAAGAACAGGAGGAGAATTCAAAGGTAGCAGATAGGCTTATGGCACAGAATGTGCCCACAATTTCATAGCTGTGGAATGATCTCAGAAGTCGTCCAGGCCTGCTGCTATACAGGCTTTTGAAAGCCGGTCATGCCAATCATAACACCATAAATTCCAAAAATTAAATATTTCTAAAAAGCTTTACCTTTTAGTAGACTTGGATAGGAAAATATTTCCTAAAGAGATTTAAGTATTTTATACAAGTATCTTTGATTCCTGAAGGAACTACATGAAATTTGGCTGTGTTCCAAGACATGACTAAAATTTCTTCACTTTTGAGGGGTGTCATAGTGTGCCATGTTGGCCAGCTTCTACATAATCCCAGAAAGCGTACTTTTTGTTTCCTGCCAGTAAAAAAAAAAAATGTCACTCTCTAATGCTAAGGCAGAAGAGGGATTCAGTGTTTCAGAATGGAGGATTACTGAATAGAAATTGATAAGCCATTTGTTTAACTTGAAAGACTCCATCTGTACATGAGGTCTGCAGTGCCAGTCTGACCAAGGATAATACAGCAATTTTTAAAACCCAATCATAAAAACGTTACAGTGCATGTGCCCAGCATATGAATGTCCAGCTTTTAACTATAAATTTAATTCCTCCAACTTTTTTTTTTTTTGGTTTTTCACAATGGTTGCTTTTTCAAAAAAATTGGTGTGCTATTTTCTAAAAATCTCTATTCTCAAAATAATCTATTCAAAACACTTTATAATGGCATGTTGGTGAAGTAGCTAGGCCAGTAGCGGTCAATTTGGGGCTGCTATTTCATTACCTGTCTACAATCTCAGACACGCCTTCCCTCATGCTTAGACTCTCTCCAGTGACTGGATGGCTCACAGCACAAGGGGTTTGAGTTTTGTATGCCATATACCCCAGGGAATACCTTAGTTTCTATTCATTAGATTCTGCAAATAAGACATATGTAAGTAAAATGCATATGCCATATTATATCTATTCAAAATAGATATCAATTGTGAAATGGGAAAGTATAAACCAAGTGAAATAATTTATTTTTAACTTAATAATTAGAAGTGCTCTCTCAATTTAGGAAACATAATTTTCTATGTTTGATTTTCAATTCCTTTATTTTTTTAACTAGGTTCTAGATTAAAGGTTTATTAACCCTATTCATGTTCTGGCATAAAGACTGAATTCATGAGATTTCTTGGGCTTCCTATCATTTCTTTATTAAGGTCTTATCATTCATCTCTCTTAGTACTCTCTCCCTCTATCTCCCTTACCTCCACCTGATCTTTCCTGTTCCCTTCTGCACCCACCCACAGTCCACTCACAAAATCTATTCTATTTCTCCTACCAGGGAGACAGAGTCCCCCTTCCCATGAGTCCCGCTTTGAGTCCCCTTGTTACCCTCTCTGCGTCCCTGGATTATATCATTTACTTATCAGCTAATGTCCACTTATAAGGAGTCCCTGGGAGTTGGGTTGTCTCTGACTGATTTACCTGCTTTTTGTATGCCTTCTCCTCATACTGGCTTGCCTCATCCAGCCTTGATACGAGGGTTTGTGTCTAGTCTTACTCTATGTTGTTATGTCATATTTAGTTGATGTTCCTAGGAGGCTGGCTCTTTTCTGAAGGGAAACTGAGGAGCAGTGGATCTGAGGGAGAGGGGAGGTGGCGGGGGGAAAAACTGGAAGGAATGGAGAGAAGGGCAACTGTGGCTGGGATGTAATGTGAGAGAAAAGAATAAAAAAGACTTTATCATGAGATTTAGTCCAAATGAGTTTCCTCTGATATTTTTTATTGGGAGAATATGTGGCTTTGTGTCAAATACTTAAAGAAAATCTCATGTTTTAACATGATCTAGCATCCTGCTTCTTTGGTCCCCTCTGACTTGCCTCTTCTTCCTGTTTCTGCTTCTGGAATGCTGAGATTAAGGTGTGCAACCACCACCACCACAAGGCTGTCCACTCTGTCCATATCTATTCAATATAATACTGGAACTTTTAGCTAGAACAATTAGATAACAAATGGAGATCAAGGGGGATACAAATTGAAAAGGAAGAAGACCAACTTTCACTATTTGCAAATGATATGATAGTATACATAAGTGACCCCCAAAATTAAATGAGGGAACTCCTATAGCTGATAAACACCTTCAATAATGTGGTAGGATACAAGATTAACTAAAACAAATGATATGATAAATGATAAGCAGGCTGAGAAAGAAATCAGAGAAACATCACCTTTTACAATAGCCACAAATAATATAAAATATTTTATGGTAACTCTAACCAAACAAGTGAAAGACCTGTATGAAAAGAATTTTAAGTATTTGAAGAAAGAAACTGAAGAAGATATCAGAAAATGGAAAGATCTCCCATGATCTTGAATAGGTAGGATTAACATAGTAAAAATGGCAATCTTACCAAAAGCAATCTACAGATGCAATGCAATCCCCATCAAAATCCCAACACAATACTTCACAAATCTTTGAAAGAACAGTACTCAACTTCATATGGGAAAATAAAAAACCCAGGATAGCCAAAACAATCCTATACAATAAAGGAACTTCCAGAGGCATCACCATCCCTGACTTCAAGTTTTACTACAGAGCTATGGTAATTTAAAAAAAAGCTTGGTATTGGCATAAAATAGAAATGTGCATCAATGAAATCGAGTTGAAGACCCTAACATTAGTCCACACATCTATGAACATCTGATTTTGATAAAGAAGCCAAAATTGTACAATGAAAAAAAGAAAGCATCTTCAACAAATGGTGCTGGCATAACTGGATGTTGACATGTAGAAGAATGCAAATATATCCATATCTACTGGCATATACAAAACTCAAGTCCAAGTAGATCAAAAACTTCAACATAAATTCGGTTACACTGAACCTGATAGAAGAGAAAGTGGGAAGTAGCCTTGAACACATTGGCACAGGAGACAACTTCCCAAGTCTAACACCAGTAGTATAGACACTGAGAGCAACAATTAATAAATGGACCTCCTGAAAATGAAAAGCTTCTATAAGGCAAAGAACATGGTAAATAAGATAAAACAACAGCCTACAGAATGGTAAAAGATCTTCACCAACCCTACATCTTACAGAGGGCTGATCTCCAAAATATATAAGGAACTCAAGAAATTAAATATCAAATATCAGTAATCCAATTAAAAAATAGGGTACAGATCTAAACAGAGAATTCTCAACAGAAGAATCTCAAATGACCAAAGGACAGTTAAGGAATTGCATAGCATCCTAAGTCATCAGGAAAATGCAAATCAAAATGACTCTGAGATACCATCTTACTCCTGTCAGAATGGCTATGATAAAAATCACTGATAACAGCTGATGTTGAAGAGGATGTGGAGCAAGGGGAACACTCCTCCACTGCTGATGGGATGCGAACTTGTACAGCCATTTTGGAAATGAGTGTGGTGGTTTCTCAGAAAATTGGGACTCAATCTCCTCAAGACCCAGCATTATGACTCTTGAGTATATACCCAAAGGATGCTCAATCATACCACAAGGACACATGCTCAACTATGTTCATAGCAGCATTATTTGTAATAGCCAGAGCCTAGAAACAACCTAGATTCCCCTCAACTGAAGAATGGATAAAGAAAATGTGGTACATTTAGACAATGGAGTTTACAACTCAGCAGAGAAAAACAATGACATCATGAAATTTGCAGGCAAATAGAGTGAACTAGAAAAAAATCATCCTGAATAAGATAGCTCAGATACAGAAAGACAAATATGGTATTTACTTACTCATAAGTGCATATTAGATGGAAAGCAAAAGATAATTCATGCTATAATTCACAAACCCAGAGATCCTAGATAACAAGGAGGACCCTAAGAGGGTCCTGGACTGCCCTAGAATGGAGAATTAGATAAGATCTCCTGGGGTAAACTGGGGGCAGGGCAGGGGAGAAGGGAAGGAATGGAAGATGAGAACATAAAGGAAAAGGATGGTTGGTTTGGGGGAGGGTCAGAGAGGGAGAACAATGAAAGAGATAACTTCTTAGAGGGAGCCATTATGGGTTTAGGGGAAAACCTGGTGCTACAAGGATGACCCCAACTAAGACTCCAAGCAGTATTGGAGAGGGTGCCTGAACTGGCCTTCTTCTGTAATGAGATTGGTCACTATCATAATTGTCACCATAGAACCTTCATCCAGTAACTGATGGAAGTAGATGCAGAGATTCACAGCCAAGCACTGGGCTGAGCTCCTAGAATCCAGTCAAAGAGAGGGATGAGGGATTATATCAGCAAGGGGGCGTCAAGATCATGATGGGGAAACCCACAGAGACGGCTGACCCAAGTGGGAGCTCAGGGAGTCTGGATTGACAGTTGGGGAACCTACATAGGACAGAACTAGGCCCTCTGAATGAGGGTGACAGCTGTGTGGCTTGGCCTGTTTGTGGGGCCCCTGGCAGTGGGACCAGGATTTATCCCTGGTGCATGAACTGGCTTTTTGAAGTCCATTGCCTTTGTTGGGATGCCTTGCTCAGCCTTGATGCAGAGGAAAGGAGTTTGGTCCTGCCTTAACTTGATATGCCAGGCTTTGTTGACTCCTCATGGAAGGCCTTATCCTTTTTGAGAAATGAATAGACAGAAGGATGGGGGTGGGTGGGAGGGTATGGGAGGAGAGGAGGGAGGCAGAACTGTGGTTGATGAAAAAAAAGGACCAGACAGTATGAATCTAACATGTAATATGATTCCTGCTTCCTCCTCCTCCTTTTTAAGATGAAAGAATCATAGCAATATATTTTTCAAAGTAGACGAATAATTGTCATTTTCTTACTTTCTAAAGGGCACAAATCTCCAGCAATATTTTAAAAACCTTCCTAAAATCCTAAAATCCTCTGGGTCAAGTGATAGCACAAGAGAGATTAGCATGCAGGAAGAAAGCCAAGCCAAATGAATTGGAGTTAGGAGCATTTCACTCTGCAGCTTGCAATTTAAGCCGCCTTTCATGCCTCAAAAAGCATTTTTGCATGCCACAAAATTTAGCAAGAAAAATTTGCACAGAAACTGACTGCTGAGTAGTAACTGTGTGAGGCAAGCAGTTCCGTTACATTTCTTCTGGGCTACCAATGAGATCTGAATCGGCAATCCCAATCGTTAGTTCAGTTTACCAGATATCTGGAGTTTTCATTTATTTTTGAAGCTAGCAAATCTAAAAAAAAAAAAAAAACAACAACAACAACAACAAAAAATTTGTCTAGGGCTGGAGACGTGGATCAGCAGTTAAGAGCACATGCTGTTCTTGCAGGGGACCTGAGTCTGTTTTTCGTTAAGTTGGTCCCACACCTACTTGTAAGCCCAGTTTCAGGAAGACGTGAAGCTCTGACAAAAAAATATATAACATAAAACCCAAGCGAGAAAACAAACAACAGCAAGAAAAACACACTGGAAGAATGCCACGAAACCAGTTCACTCTTTCACAAATTATTTTAAAGGATGGAATGAATGGTGATGGTAAAAGTGAGAGGATTATTTCCTGCTTATCCTGCCTCTCTTGTAAGAATTTTCCCTCTGCATAAACAAATATGTGATGAGGAACATTTCGTTAGTCAGCTCAAAATGAATGGAGTTGTCTCCTTCAACTGCTGTCAATTTTAAATTGCCTTTAAGAGTTTCCTTTTGTCTTTAAGAAGATAAACCATGATTAATAATACAAATATCTATTTATCCTAGTTGGAAGCTGTTAAGTTTGAAATAATACATGTGGTTACATATATGAGCGCGTGCGCGCGCGCGCGCGCACACACACACACACACACACACACACACACACACACACACATTTTTTCTCCATCAAATCTAGGATATTTTTGGCATCATGCCCCAACACTCTGTCTCACACAAGGACTTGAGCTGTCCATATCTTGGTATATTTGATGAATCCCCACTGGGTTTACTATTTACTGTTTTGGGGGGGCTTTGTTCTCTGTGTTCTTTGAATTGTAATCATAAGAGACTTTATTTCTAGATTATTGATTCTTTTCTCGAGTGTTGAAACTGCTGCTGAAACTGCATTGACATTTTTTTTTTCAGAGATTATCCTTTCAGCCCTGAAATTTCTGTTTAGTTCCTTAGGGTGTTCTTTTCACAATATTTACTAGGATTTAGGGTTTGCTCAGCCACTGTCCTCATGACTGCCTTTGATTATGTCAACATACATGCAGACTTTAGAGGGTTTGCTCCATCCAAGTTCTATGTCAAGAAGAGTCAGCTTTGATTGTCCTCTCTATTCCTTGCTCCGCTGATTACCTGAAAGTATCTGGTTAAAAATTGGAAACTTGTACTTAATATAGTTTAGCAAACATGCATTTTATATTTATTTTATAATAGTTTGTATTCCTTTATTTTGTTTTTCTTTCTTTTATTTCATTTATAACTTGCCTAGATTTAATGTGTGGAATTGCAATATTTACTTACAAATGTCATTGCCAATTTATAAAATAAATCATATTTATATTTGTTAAGCCTGACTTCCTGTGGTCCACCCTTCTGTTTGTATAGCTCAAGTAGTCAGCTTGAGTAGACCTTGTAACATTCAGCCTTTTAGTCCTTGTAAGTGAATCTGTGTAGACTCTAGCAAGTCAGTTAAACTTTTCCTCAGTTCATAGATGCTTTTGCTTTTCCTTGACCTACTTATGACCTTCTGCATGTTAATATATAGTTTTCCATTCTTCCAGCGATCTATGAAGACATCATTTTGTTACAGTTCTTAAGCTGAAGCCCGGAACCTGGTAGCTCCAGCAGGCTAAGCTGTACCACATTTCCATGATAGGCCAGATAAATAAAGGAGATTTACTCAGTGTGGCCACACTGGAAAGGGCAAGGAGTTCCAGCAACTTCCCATTTCATTTGTCAGGATGCTGACATTGAGGAATGGTTGAGATAAAGGATGCAAGGTAGGCACAGCTAGTCAGACCTATGAAAGCATGTCTGGGCTTTGGCCTCTCCAGCATAGTTGTTTGACAAGCTGTCAGAACAGTGTAAAATCTCTTTCAGGGAGACAAGCTCCCCCTCTGGAGGACACCAGGGCCCATTCCTTTCCTTTCTCCATCAGGAGACTCTTTGGGAAACTTTGGTTTCTTAAGGTATGTTATTTTAATGATTACATGGAGAGAAGGGCACAAGTGTCTCTTTAGGACATCTTAATTCCTGGCAGGACAGTCGCAATCTGTCTTTCCATGGGTCATTTTCTGGGTTTACTGGGACCTTGAAAACCTGTAAGCCCCCCCTTTTCGTTATCTACTGAATTTGTACATTTAGCTCCGAACCTAGCTGTCCTCTCCCTGCCGTCAGGTCCGCTGCTCTTTTGTGATCAAACCCATGCAGGAAATCTACAACTCTGACACTGGTCTTGAGGGAAGAGGGCAGAGCCACCCCAGGCAGGAACACAGACACCTGCTGTTCTGATCTAAAGCTCTGGCAGTTTTTAAATAAATGATGCTTCTCAGTGCTTTGTCTGCTTGGTTGAGTTCCAAAGACTAAAATTGCTGTTTTCAAAAATTTTGTTCCATTTTCTCTTTTTTGCTTGTTTGTTTGTTTTTGCAAAGAGGGATTCTTCAATCTCCTTATGGTGCCATAATCGGAATTCTGTATTTGGTAGTATTTTTTTTTCAGAAATTGATTTAATGGTGTACTGATAATGTTTTGGTTATGATTTTAAGAAGTCTTTATCAGAATTGGATATACTAAAATATTTATGGCAGAATTATAGGATGCTGGCAGTCAATTTAAAATTATTTGCATCAGGATGAGTGAGTGGAGACAGAGATGAGGCAAAACTGGATGTTAATTATTGAGCTATGGTAGCAGACACCTGGATATTCATCACAACTTTCTTTAATTTTTAATGCTTTGAAATTATTTATAATTAAAACATAGAAATAATTAAATACTGAGAACATATCTATTTCAGCATCAGAGTTAGAATGAGATGAATATAATGTTCTAACTACATATTTTGAAACAATCTACTTCCCTTAATATAGGAATTGTACTCTTTCACAAAGTAGGTAACCTATTGGATTTCAAAGTTTGTAACAGGGAAATACATTTCTGCATTTAATTCATCCCATTTGCAAAATTATCATATAATAAATACGATAGCTTTTCATGATGAATGCTGGCCGGAGCAAGTCCTGGGTTCACATGTGTCATGTATCACTGAGGGGTGGCGCTTGGTGCTCAGTCTCTGATGTACCTGTGTGTTATGACTGAGGGGTGGTACTTGGTGCTCAGTCTCTGATGTACCTGTGTGTTATGACTGAGGGGTGGTGCTTGGTGCTCAGTTTCTGATGTACCTGTGTGTTATGTATCACTGAAGGGTGGCGCTTGGTGCCCAGTCTCTGATGTACCTGTGTGTTATCACTGAAGGGTGGTGCTTGGTGCCAAGTCTCTGATGTACCTGTGTGTTATGACTGAGGGGTGGTGCTTGGTGCTCAGTTTCTGATGTACCTGTGTGTTATGTATCACTGAGGGATGCACTTGGTGTTCAGTTTCTGATGTACCTGTGTGTTACGCCTGCTTCCCCTTTCATCTGATGCTTGGGTAAGAAGTAGCACATTCTAAAAGCATAATAAATGTGATTAATAATCTTGTATTAAATCACTTGTAGCAGAGCTTGTTGGCATTTTTGAAGCGACACAGCCTGGGGCAGGTGACGCAGGAAAGTGTATTGATGTCACCGGCATAGAGATTAGATAATAGGAGCCCTTTCTAAAACTACAGCTGGGTCCCAGAAAGCAACATAATTTTCAGAAAGGTGTTTGACGCTGTATTCCCAGCTTCGTTTAAAGACATTTTTAGGCCTGCAATGTCAGTGTCCATAGTGTCTTGGAAATGATATATACACTTCATACCAAGAAGTGATCAGCTGTTGGCTGACTTCAGAACAACTTGGCACTTTGAACACCGATGGGAGAGTTCCAGGGCAAAAATTCTCATGACCACTGGTTTATGAACCAGTTCAATTTTCACTTGTCTTAAAAAGGATTTCTCTCTCTCTCTCTCTCTCTCTCTCTCTCTCTCTCTCTCTCTCTCTCTCTCTCTCCTATCAAAATTTAGCTTTCCTACAGATTGGAAACAGTCATCTTTAAAATCTGTTTCTCTGCTGAGACAGACCATGAACGACCAGTTTGCGTGAGGAAGACACTGTTGCTGTTGTCACATGCATATTTTGCTTTCAGTTTGACAGCTCATATACTGTAAAGTTATTTGACATTATTATCTTCACTTGTGGAAAACTGAGAATTGGTCCATTAGGAAATATTCAGTAATATTCAAGAGGAAACGCCCGAGTATCCAACAGGATCCTTTAAAAATCATAATGTGTCAGAGGGAAGGGAAACTGTGGTTGGGATATGTTATATAAGAGAAGAATAAATAAAAATTCAAATAAAACCATAATGTGGCCATAATGTGAATGGGAACTTGAGGCAAGTTCAAGGAAGTCAGATAGCCTAACTATTAACTCTAAGATGACTTCCTTGCCAAGTATCTCACAATGGGCTAATATTTCCCAATGACCCAGACAATGGATAATGTAAATTCTAAGCTTCAGAAGAAAGAAAACAGAGGCCTGTATGTGAAAAACAACTGAGCTTGAAATCCTTAAGACCTATACAGTTTGCACTGTTTACCTGCAACATGTTCAATCCCACTTTCCCTTTAAATGAAAGAATAGTAGTTATCATTATTTTCAGCATAATTGAGCATTATAATTTTATTACATGGCTTCTGAGTTTAATATTTAATAATCTTTACTCTTTGGAGTGTTATTTTATTTTCATCCCATCCATGTTCTTGACTAAGACCTATCTGAAGAAAAATGGTGTTATAATATCTCATACTTTTTTGTGGGATAGTTTACATTAACCTGGAAAGTCCAAGAGAATTAAGATAAATCACTTTCTTTGCTTAGTGTAAAACAGTTATCATTAAATCAAAATTTTCAAAAGGATAAATGATGGAAAGAACTTACTTTGCTTTTTATGTATTGTATTTACATAATAGCATGATAAGAATTACAGATTGGAGTATGAGGATCTACTACTGAAAGCATGCCATATAGTATCTTTAGAGTTTAATGTTAGTTGAATGTAAAGCACCAAATTTTCTCCAATTCATTGGTAGAATGCCTCAATGAGGCACAGAGTAAACCTGATCCTTACCCCAGGCCCACTTTTGTATAGGTTTGTCACCTTTTCAAAGACATCTGGTTTACATATGTTTTAAATATTTGCTTATCATTTCATTTTTCTCCCATTTAGAAGGAAAACTTCATATGAGCAAGCCATTTGTTGGCTTTGTCCTCTGAAAAACTGTTAGTCTGTAGACAGTATCATTCATGTAGCCTTAGCAATCACTTGTTCTTTGTGCAAAAGCTCAGGACAATCTACTCTTGACAAAAAATAAATATTTTTAAAACCAATATTATCTATAATACAGACACAAAATGGTGACTTCCTTTTGGTATTGATGGAGATTGAAGTTCAGTGTCACCAAGAACATTTCAAGAATAAGGGATTGGACAGAGGTATAAAGATGGCACAAACAGATAGTTTACTAAGAGAAGATATTTCTAGAAGAAAGAGTAGAATGCCAATGGTGGTGGATTGGATTATATGTCTAGTGCAGGCTTTTTTTCAAATATGATCAATCTGCTGTATTTTCACTCTACAGTGTGTGTGTGTGTGTGTGTGTGTGTGTGTGTGTGTGTTTGTGTTTTCTAGCCTTCCTCTTGTGAATAGGTTTCTTTCACATGTTTAAATTTGTAGCCAATTCACAGACATTTCAGATTTCATTCTCTGTCCTGCTCTGTTACTTCTCCAATGTTCAGGAGTTGGAAATATAGTTGGGTTCACACAATACATATGTAAAATCAACCAAGCTTCAGTCTAGATGATCTGCCTCCTAGGATTTCCTCCATCAGTGTCAGTCATGTTAACCAATACAAAAGTGCATGTAAGCCATGTGTCTCACATAGCAGAATGTTTTGTGGGACCTCTAGCCTTGTCCTTCCTGTGAACGTAACTATTTTAAATCATTAGTCAATTTTAACAAAGCAAATCTCTAAACATTCAAGGATATGTCTTTTTTTCATGCTGTATCTGAATTTTTTTCAAAGATGTATGTTGCCTATTGGCATATTTGCATGTGTGTTTAACAGTGAGCCACTTGACAATCACTCCATACTAGAATGAATACCAGATAGCCAACGCTGCAATATTAAGCATAAACAAATTGTACTATTCTGCTAATACTTGCCTGTCTTCCTTGGCCACTTTGGAGACCAATTCAGCAAAATGGAGCTCAGATGATAACCATTCAGCAACTGGCTGGCAGTCCTACAGCTCTATCCTGATGGAACTCGTAAACAGCTGAAATGTAGCTCCTTTTGTGTCAACATCTCTGAACTTGAGGAGATAGGAAGGTCCCTTTGCTCTTAGTGTTAAAGCTTCAAGCTTTGCTATGTCTGTGGCCCAGACACCCATAAGCTAATGTTAGAGTTCTAACTCTAGGATGAGGGGATCCTCAACTCTGACTATAAGAAGATCCTTTACCATGCCCAACTCATGGTAGAACAGCTCTGGGCTGCTGTGGTAATTCTTTCATCAACTTCTGAGCTCTTCCTGCTGCTGGTTTGTAGTCTTTCTGCAATCTCCCCCTCTACCATATTTCACCTTTCTCAGTGCTTTCAAATCTGCTCATCTCAGACTTCTGCTTTTTCTGCTCCCAGCTGCTCTCCATAACTCCTTTGTCAGCCTCTAACTGCTGCTGGTGGATGAGCCTAGGGTTAGCAGCCTTATCAATCACCTATTCTTTGTGCAGCCACCTTAGCCCAATCTACCTTTAGCAGAATTCCAAAAGTAGTAATTAAGCCACTGGGGTACAGTTTTGGGACCTATGTAAAAAAGTCTTCAAGAATGCTGGCCTAGGGTAGGAGGAATGTTGGTCTTATAGCCAGCCAGCCATGCACCAGTGTCTGTCATGGGAAAGGAAGATGGTAACAAGGATGAGAATTGTATGATATGGTCTGGAGCAGATGTGAGTTGGGTTATCTGTAGTGGCTTTGGCAAGGCCACTGACATATGAAGCTGTCATGGCCAAAGCAGAGTCTTCTAAGGCAAAGCTCAATTGAATGGATGAAAACTTATTATCTTCTTCAAGGAATTAAGTCTCTTCTGGTCATCATGGCTCTCCTGAACTCTCACCTTTAAACCAATGATGGATCTCAGCATCTTCTGGTAGACACCCAATCTTTAAACAGCCTAGGTTATTCGAGGACAAATTAAGGAAGCCCTGGAGACATGACCTCTTGACTAACAGCCCTTACTATCTCTGCAGAAGTTGTGCAAGTTGAATCTGTGGCTGTAGCCTTCTGGATGTACTCTCATGAGTAGCAGCAAAGTTCTTCACAGCCTTCCTGTACTCTTTGACCACAGAGACAACTGTGGTAGCTCCAGATCTGTCTTCTTTTCTTTCCACCCTCAAGGCAATCATTTGGCTCCTATCCAAGTTACTTGTCTCTGAGTTGCATGCCTGGAAAGATTTTGACAACTGTCAGTCAAGCAGCAAAAGGCTTACTCCTGACTATCTCACTCATTTAAAGAGAGAGAGTGAGAAAGAGAGAAGGGGGGAGGGAGGGAGGGAGGGAGGGAAGAAAAGAAAGAAGAAAGAAAGAAAGAAAGAAAGAAAGAAAGAAAGAAAGAAAGGAAGGAAGGAAGGAAGGAAGGAAGGAAGGAAGGAAGGAAGGAAGGAAGAAAGAAAGAAAACCGTGCTTACAATAAAGATCTATCATGAAATTAACATTGTCAATAGTGTTTAAATCTGTTGGAGGTAAGATCCTTCTTTCTCAGGCTCACTCCTTTTAATTCAAATAACTTAATCCTTTAATATCACTATCTAATGGCTTCTTTCCACAACATGACTTTAAACTCTGCCTTCAAAGTTGTCTGCGGAGTATTTGCACAGCCAGAAGATGGTGAAGCATACATACTTATGAACAGATCCATTTACATACTCTGTGTTTGGTTTTCTATTAAAGATGTCATCATGTTCTGTCTGGGAAACTCATGAACTTAACCTTATCAGAGTTCTTAAGTTGTGCATGAGTGTTGATAGGAAATACTTCAAAGCAAGGTAGTTAAAGGTATCTAGAAATAATTATGAATATAGCTGAATTAACACCAATCCTTCATGCAAGTCAGGGTACAGGTGACAGCAAGTATCAAAAGTCAATACAGATGGCAGCAAGGGTGTAGCATGAATCTTAAAAGGTCTTATTAATGAAAACAAACCTGGAGCAAGGTATTGGGGTGAATGCTGCAAGATCAGAGAAGCAGAACAAGCCACAGCCACCTCACATTGCCAATTCCTCAGCTGATCCTGTTTCCTCAGACTGGAAGCTTCTGTGTCCTCATCCAAATGAATTTTAGTTGAACTGCTTCTTGAAAGCCTGAAAGCTTAACCAGCTCTAGTTCCTGGTCCTCATGACTTATATAAATTTCTGCTTCCTGCCATCACTTCCTGGGATTAAAGGCATGTGTCACCCTGCCTGGCTGTTTCCAGTGTGGCCTTGAACTCACAGAAATCCAGACGGATCTCTGCCTTTGGAATGCTAGGATTAAAGGCATGTGCTACCACTGCCTAACCTATATGTTTAGTATTATGGCTGCTCTGTTCTCAGACCCCCAGATAAGTTTATTGGGGTGCACAATATATCAACCACACAAGGCTCAATAGTCAATCCTTCCTTTCTTTTTTTACACCAAATTGCCAAATAATATACCTTACTCATCAACACACAGCAAAGGTACCATGACTGTCTTCAGGGCTGGCTGTTTGTAAATGTTGTAAATACAGTCACTTGCCGTGAGCTTAGGGCAGTGCAGACTCTAGACTGGATATCTCTGGCTTTCATCATCTGATAAAAAGAGATGTGTTGTATACAGAAGATAATTTGCAAATAATCACAGGATTCAATTATAAAGGAGTACAGCTCCTCATCGTTTGTTCCTTCAATTTTTCTCTAAAATTATAAAGTAGTAATTATTCCAAGTAATAATACATCTTAGCAAAAGTGAGTTATGGATCTGCAACCATAGCACATGTAATAATATTAATTAGAATCTGAATCACAATAAGCAAGATTAACTATATAGCATTTATATATTTAGTACACAGTCACTGAGTTATAATATGTAGCCAGCCTTGATATACAGATCTCTTCTTGGGGAAATGTGTGTATTCAAATAAGTTCATTTTTCTACTTAGTAAAAATTCCTGACACCGAGGAATAGTTACTTTACTTTCCTGGATAAATACTGTCCTAGACATTTGGAGGTACAAAAAGAAAACCATCATGCTTATTACCCACGGAGATCATATAATATAAAACTGGAGGGCAAATATTTACATGCTGGAACTGGTATCAGGTTCTTGTCTGAAACTGAGAATAAGGAGTAGATGTTTAACACAAAATGAAGAGAAAATGGTGAGTAAAGAAATGTGATTCTCTTAAACTTAAATACTTCATCAATTATTTTTGCTATGCATATTTTTGACACAAAAATAGAAGCTCCAGAATGAGGCAGAAAATAACCAGGCTGATAAGTAACACTCTGAACATGTCCTTGACATTTCTCTTACCATCAATTACTGAATACAGGAGACAAGCCTAAGTCTGTGGTTTATGCAGACATAATTTAGCTGAAACTCATCACTTAAGGAAGATACAGTATTACTGAGTATCCACAGCTCTCCAAACTGCCTGAACTACCAGCAAACAAAACCTACAAAGGCAAAGGATGGAAAGAGATGAACATGTGTCCAAGTTGAATCCCGTGAACCTGCTGCAGACTGTGCTTTAAAATTGCTCAAGTATAAACCTAGACAAAAAGAAAAGGATTAGTAATGCCTCATCACCAAGGTAAAAGAGGTCATGCATTTAATAGCCTTAAACTGCTGAGATAAATGTCACTGTAGACTAATTAGTCAAAGTAATATGAAAAGAACATAAAATTAATAGGAAGATTTGTGTGTAAATGTAGTAATACCCTCATTATGGGTGTTAGTGATTGCTTTTTTGGATATTTAGGTTTGCATTTCAGATTAGACTTTGGTAATTTGAAAGCAATGTTTGGCTTTCTATTTACTATTTTATCAAAATTGCAACACCACTCCAGAGTCCGCAGGGGATTAGTTACAGAGATATGGAACAAAGACATCATTGGTTCTATTTTCTTTGATGAAAGATCCTTTTTTACTTCAAATTGTCCCACCACACAGAGCAAAGGGGTAGTGACAGACTGGCCAGGGCACTATAGAGGTGTCCTGTGGGTCCCAGTTAAGAAAAGAGGCAGGACATTTATTTCCCAGCCTTAAGAAAGAGACATGGCAGAGGAGAAAGTTAGATAAGTGCAGTGTTCTACTCACTTCATCAGGTGACAGAAGGCATAGCATCATCCATGCAGAAGGCTGAATGACAGACATGGGCTGTTGCTATGAACAAACTGCTAACCATTTTCATATTCAGTGTTTCACTGGATTTAAATTAAAGAAGCATTGTCTCTTCCCTATTCATTAAATGCTCATCACTGTTTCTGTTTCCACCGTGACGCATGTCTGATTCATGGTCAGATGTCATGTTGTTGAATAGTCTCTAAAAGACTCCCATGGATTGTCTAGGAAGACAGATCAGACAGTCCCCAGGTATTTCTTTGGATAGGTAATGGGTTTCTAAATCATAAGAAAAGGCGAGCAGTACCCATTTAACAAAAGGAAGCCATGGAAACTAGCAATCAACCAGAATCCAGGAACAGCTCAACAAAGAGGAAAGCCCTCAGAATTACGGTGCCTCCCTTGCCAGCTGTCAGAACATCACCAGGTGCCATTTCATGGTCTTTATCCTGTTAAAAGAACAATGTCGAAGCACAGGAACATTTTGTGAAATTACTTTTTCTGAAATTTTTAATCACAAAAGAGCCACGATTTCCTTTACCTCACTGAAAGATAAAGCTTATGATGCTCTCATTTGGACAAAGGCAATATTTACTGATTTTTAAATGTATTATTTTTATATCTCAGTTTTCCTATCTGAAAAAAAAATTTCTTATGGAAGAATTTCCTTGAGATTCATTAGCTTCTTATGGACAGCAATCATCATGCTTCTGTTATTTTGATTCTATGTTCATGACATCTTACATCTTTAAAAATATTTTATTTATTTTTTGAGATGATATACTTACATCATATTCCTCTTCCATTTCCTCCCTCTAAATCCTTCTGTAGATCCTTCCTTCCTCTTTTCCAAAGTTATAGCCTCTTTTTCATTGTTATTACACACACACACACACACACACACACACACATATACACACACATACACATATAAATAGGTGTGTTTATGTACCCCTAAATACATAAATATACCCCAAATACATAAATATAGACTTGCTCAGTCTTTATAACACTACTTGTACATATGTTTTCAGGGATGACCATGTGGTACTGCATAAATAACTGCCATGTTCTTCACTGAGGAAGACTGTTTCTCCTGCTTTCAACATCCCTTAGTTATCTGTAGTCCTTTGGAGAATTGAGACCTCATGGGCTTCCTTGTGCCTCCCCGACTCATGTCCACTTTAGCATATCTATTGTTTTTGTCCTTGCTCATCTCATATTCAGGCAGTGGAGACAGAATCTCACAGCAAACCTCCTGTTCCTCTGGCTCTTTAATTTTAAAAGTAATTCTTGAAGGAATCTCTCCTTTCTCCTCCCTTGCCCATATGTTTATGTATGTGAGTGCATGCCTATGCATGACACAGTATGTATGTATACGTCAGAGGGTCAGCCTCCAGGGTCAGTCTTTGCTTTTTTTAATGCCATGTTTGACAGACACAGAGTCTCATTTGTCACCCCTGCCTAAAACAGGCTGGCTGACTTGCAAGCATCTGAGAATTCTCTTGTCTTCAACTCTCATCTCACTAATGAAGAGCGGACACTACAGACATGGGCTATTGTTTCTAGCTTTACATGTAGCTGTAAGCTCAGGACCCCACATTCACATGTTCTATCAATCTATACTGGCTGGAGCCATCTCTCCTGACCCTTAAAAAATATTTTTGTTACTTTGCCCAATAATCTTCTGATTCACTCCCCAGCTCATATATTTTCTATTGAAGTATTTTAAAATGGCCGACATACCATTAACCATTTTCTTGTTAATATTGAGTACACATTCTATTTTTAAACAAACCAATAGTCTTTTCCTGTGATGCACATCATTGGTGGAACATTAAAATATCTTTCAGTTTTTGAATCTTGTGACAATAATTTTTTTATGTTTTGGGGGATTTCCAATATTGGAAGTTGTGTGTGTGTGTGTGTGTTGTGTCTCCTTATATATTCACAGCCCCAGAGCATTTTGAAGGAACCTTGATAAATAAATATGTGCTGTGTATCCATAAGACAGTTCTCTAGGATTAAATCTCTCGTTAGTCGTTTTCCTATGCTATATTCTCATAAGCTCTGTTCCTGACTTCTCACAAGACCACCAAACCATTCACATCCATGGGGTTTTAGCAATATGCCATGAAAAGCAGATGGGACCCTGCTTAGCTGTCTGTGTCTTTACTCTCAATTACAGTTTGACTTCATCATTCCTTATGCAATTATTAGTTCTTAGTATCTTAAGATAATTTGAAAATTATTTCATGAACCATTTGAAATTATTTTCAATGATATATTTGTCCTGATCTGGATTATGATATAATGGGAAAGATAATTTCTAGTACAAGTCTTAAAAATAATATAGGAATGACTGATTTTAGACTAATATATGGTTGTCCTTACAAATGTTCTGTATTAATTTTCTAGGTGACAGTTTTTGATAGGGGCTAAATTAGATTCAAATAATATAAATATATTGTTGTTTAGTGATAGAACTACAATTAGGTATTTGTATTAGAGTATATTTTCTATGCAATTGCTTTCATCAGGTTGATGTCTATCCTTAACTTGGAAGAGAAAATAACAATACCTTTTATAATATGGAAAATATTTCAGATTTTTAGACTAGCACAATAATTACAAAAGAAATACTGAGAAAGTAACAATGTAAACCATGATCCACAAGTGGATAAGCAGCCCTTTGAGCCCAAACTTCCATATTAATATGGACACTTCTAACAATATTGTGTTGGCTGCATCCAAATCCTAGAGAAAAGGTATTAATTTCAAGCACACAAATTGGTTATCCAATATAAAATGCTAAGTTCTGAAAACATGTATACAAGTAACATCATACACACACACACACACACACACACACACATACACATACACACACATGCATGTGTGTAACAATCAAAGAAAAAGACTGTAAAATTTGAAAGAAAGCAAAAGGAGGGGATATATTGGAGGGTTTAGAAGGGGAAAAGAAAATATAATTATGATCTCAAAAAATATTTTTCAAAGGAGTTAATTTTTGTCAGTATGGGTTGAATAAATAAGTATGATTTGGACAAATTACACATATTATAGTAAGGAAGTAGCAATGAGCCTTGTCCTGCCTAGGGATATTCATTATCATCATTTGGCTTTGATTGGAATTTGCAAATCTCAATATAATAAACTCACTATCAATTTGGCAAGGAAAACCTAATCTATAGGGGAAAAGTGATATGCCACTGCACAGGAAATACAAGACAGAGTCTCTGATTGATCTGGCGGTGTATCTGTTTTGACACTGCAGTCCATTGTATCTAGCCGCAAAGGGAAGAAGGTAAACACAGCCCCACCGCTCTTCCCCATTTGTTTATTGTGGTTTCTTCTCTTCTTTTGTGTGTTGTTCTCAGACAGTTTTGTTCCCAGGAGACCCTGGCCTCTACCCAAACAGTTTACCTTTTAAATTTTATCTAATGCTTTAAAAAAATATTGATTCTTTGTGGATTTCATATCATGCATCCTGATCCCATTCATCTCCCCATTCCTTCATATCTTCCCTCTGCCCTTGTAATCCCCCCAAAAAAATAAAATAATTTTTAAAAGGAAAACAAAAATAAAAACAAACTCACAAATAAAAAAAAATTTTGGCTTGGAAGCTATAGTGTGAAACAATGAGCCATACAGTACACCCTTTAGTCCATATATCTTCACTTTAAGTGTTCATTGCAATGAGTCATTGGCCCTGTTTGAGACCTCTGGCTTCTGCTGAACCCTCTATACTGGGCCTTCACTGGAACTTCTCTTGGATATCCTGTTGTTGCCTTGTGTCACTGAGATCCTGCAGGTTGGAACCCCTTCACACGTTCCAGCAGTCCATAAAGTAGATATTGGGGTGGGCTAACTCACAGCCCTGGTTGTGGGCCTGGGTTGTGGCTACATTGGTCAGCCTGCCAGTTTTCCCTCATCAATACCACCAGAGCAAGTTCTCCTGCATTGCCCTAGCTAGGTCACCTTCTGTAGCAGGCAGCAAGGAGTGAGGCCATTTCCCTTGCTCTCAAACTATGGTGGTTTAAAAGAAAATGCCCCCCACCCATGAGTGGCACCATTAGGAGGTATGGCCTTGTTGGAGTAGGTGTTGTTGTGTTGAATGAAGTGTGTCACTGTGGAGGTGGGCTTTGAGGTCACATATATACTCAAGATGTTGCTCAATGTCTCGGTCCACTTCCTGTTGACTGTATATCAATATGCCCCCAGCACCACGTCTTCCTGCATGTTGCCATGCTCCCTGCCATAATGATAAAGGACTGAACCTCTGAAATTGTAAGCTGTCACCTCAATTATATATTTTTCTTATAAGAGTTACTGTGGCCATGGTATCTGTTCACAAAAGTAGAAACCCTAACTAAGATATACATCCTCAGGGCCAGCTCACTTGTGCCCACATCACTAGGGCCAGGCCTACTGTTTTTACTTAAGGCAAGGTGCAGTGCCTGCTCTCCTATGAGCTGTAGTTAGTAAGGTTCAGGGCCAGCTCTCTTACCTGCCACAGGTGACATGGCAGAGGAGGGGCAGGCATCTTTCCCTCATCCATGCTACCACATGGCAGAGGAGGGAGTTGGGGTTCAGCTCTCCTGATGTCATATCCTCAGGGCTGGCTGAACTACAACCCTGCCAAAAGTGTTCGTTCTAGCATGTTGCCCGGGCAAGGTGCAGTGTCTGCTTTCTTGTGTGCTGCAGCCAATGAGGGGCAGAGTCAGCTCTTGAGACCAGCTCACCCACCCACCACAGGTGGCAAGGGATAGTGGGGGAGTGTATCTTTCCTCATCCATACCACCACATGATAGATGATGGGGGAAGGATCAACTCTCCTGTTTTCATGCCCCTAGGACCAACTCACCTGCAGCCCAGACAATAGAATCAACTCGACTGAGTGCTGCAACTGGTGAGGGGCAGGACCAACTTTCCCACTCTCATGACCTCAGGGCCAGGTCTCCCACCTACCACAGGTGGATAGGGGTGGGATATGGGGGAGGGCATCTCTCCCTCGCCCACTTAACCATATGGCAAATGAGGCGTGGGGCCAGATTTCTCATGCACATTCACAGGGCTAGATCATCTGTGCCCCAGTCAACAGGGTCAGCTCTATTGTGCTGCCCAGGTGAGATACAAGGGCCACTCTCTTGTGCTGCAACAGGTGAGGGGCAGGGTCAGCTTTCTCACTCTCATGCTGTTGGGATGCCTTTTGCAATTCAAGAGATATTCGTTAGGCGAATACAAAATCCCAGGAAAGCCCAAGAGCTGGAGATGCAGTGGCTGATATAGACTGAAACCATGCAAGATAAGATAATTTTCTACTGTGGAAATAAAAAGAAAAAAATGAAATATGAAGCAACAAATTAGTAAGATAATTTTAGAGTGAAAAATGCTAGATATAGCCTATATAAATGAAGACTAAAGTTCTAGCAAAGAAAGTCAGGATGGTGGTTGCAGAGAGAAGGTGTATGCATTTGGTTATAAGAATCACAAAAAAATCTATCTGAGAAGGCAAATTCTGACCTGAAGTTCTTGTGATATGGAGGAGACGACTATGCAAGTATTCACTTAGACATCATATAGAAATAGCTTAACCCAGGGACCTACATGCAGTATACAGCACCCAGCCTCTTTTCCCTTATCCAATAGCTGGTATCCCTCTGTCTTTCTAATTAATAGAGAAAGAGACCATCCACAGACAGAAATAATGAAGGGAATCAGAGATGCAGAAGGCTATGACATGACTTCTTTTTCTCTGAAAGAAAATGGTTCCTGGAAAGTGGGAAATGTGTAAGAAAAGACAAGGTGAATAGCTAGATATCAATTTAGTCCGAGATGATATCCCAACTGAGCTAATAGTGCACAGATGAAAAAGATATGTTGGGATGAAATGCATAAGTATTAATGACATAGAATCTTCTTATTTCATACCTAACATAAAGAACATGCCTTACCTTAGCCAGTGAGTATATGCAGGAGTCAGTCATTAGATAGAGATTGTGTTGTAAAAAATGAGTTCATGTCTTGAAATATTAAGGGCCTTGAGAATATTTATGTAAAATGTCAGAAATGCCATTGGAACTACTAAACAGAAAGAATTGGTGTTGCTGTATTTTTCTTTCAACTTAAGGCTAGAATATGTAGCCAAATTCTCAATAAAATATTATGATAAATATGCTGGAACTTTCTGAGAAAGATTGCCTTACTTGATTAAAAATAAAAAGTTTCTGGTGAAGAAAAATAATTTTCCACATATAACTACTCATAAAATGTTAAAATTGCAGATAGAAAAGAATTATTGTGGATTAAGGCAATTGGATAAAACTTTTAGAAGAGCTATGTGTGGGTTTGAAACAGAAACCTGTGGGGAACATTTTAGACTCAGACCACAACAGATAAGATACAGGCAATTATGAGCCACACAGCTTTTTTTCATGAGGACATTGTTAATGGATTAACAATATACATTAAAGAATGTGTTCCAAAATAACAATATATACACAAAACACTATATCCTCAATCAGCTGATTAAGATGTAGCCAGAGGATCACAGAAACCCAACTTTGTATTTTTCCTAGTGGCAATTGCTTAGAATTCACTAATGCAATGTTTGTTGCAATTTTATAGAAAATACATTTTGTAAAATTGTTATATTTCCCACCTGTTGGCAGTTAACTGTTCAGGGCACTTGCTCAGAGAAACTTTCTTTAGCTATTCAGTGGGCTGGGCATATTAATGCTACTCACCATCCTATATAATTTTAAAAGACAATGAGGGATATTTATTGACCCAAATTTAGCATAGAAATAAAATGACTCCTAATGATACATTGCTATAACCACACATTAGTACCTCACTCAACCATCATCAGAGAAGCATCTTCTTAAAATAGATGATAATACAAAGACCCACAGCGGCACAATGTGTGGAGACTGACAGACTTCAGAGCTCTTTGTCCTAAATGGGATGTCTTTATCAAGCCCATCTCTTACAGGCTCAGAGATCTACAAGTAAGAGGAGATGGAAAAACTGTAAGAACCATGGATGGTAATAACTCCAAGGAAACAGTATCTTCTATATAGAACAGAACTGATACACACACAAACTACATGCAGATCTGCACAGGTTCAAACCAGACAAAATCCCAGCACTGAGAAGAGGAAGTAGAAACAGGGTCCCACTCCTGACCAAGAAGCTCGTGGAGATCGAAACCTGCTAGGAAAGGAAAAATCAGCTTTCTCCAGGGGAGTGTCACGGTGTATAATAACCACACTCCAGTGCAGCCCCCACACCCAGGAATAGCTGACCATCAGAAAATGGGTTCCATGGTTTATTTGTTTGTCCTTCCTTCCTTCCTTCCTTCCTTCCTTCCTTCCTTCCTTCCTTCCTTCCTTCCTTCCTTCCTTCCTTCCTCCCTTTCTTTCTCTGTTTTTGAATGAATGGTGTGTGTGTGTGTGTATGTGTGTTTCTTGTTTTGTTTTGGTATTTTTTTGTCTTACTGGTTTCTTTATTTTGGCTTGTTTTGATTTTCATTTTTGTGGGGGTTTTTAAGAGAGAGAAAGAACATGAAGTTAAATGGGTAAGGAGGTGGAAAGGATCTGTGAGAAAATGAGGAGGGAAGGGAAAATTATCATAATACATGCATGAAAAATTTTAATAACCCAAACATATTTCTTACCAATGAAAACTTGTGATTTACTGTGTGAAGCATATATAGATAGATATTCTAATGTGGATTTTGATGAAGACCATACTTAGAATTCAATAAACTTCTATGTGCTTAACCAGTTGAAAAAAAAAAGTAGGATGGGTGTATTTCCTCCCTCATTTTTTTCTGTTTGTCTTTAAAATTTACTAGTATGTGCTTTCAAAAAAATGATCATTTTGTTGAGGTTCACATTATCAACACATTAGGAATGGGACTCATTGTTTAAGGAAATAATTCACATAACATACTCTGGTCTTTGAACATTTGGACATTGTGGTGTTTTGAAAGAAAATGGTCCCCAAAGGGAGTGGCACTAATGGGAGGTGTTGCCTTGTCTGAGTAGGTGTGGTCTTGTTGGAGAAAGTGTGTCACTGTGGAGGTGGGCTTTGAGGTCTCATATATGTGCAAGATACCATCCAGTGTCACAGTCTACTTCCTGTTGTCTTCTGACCAACATGCAGCCAGCACCATCTCTGTCTGCACATTAACATGATCATAATGGACTGAACCTCTGAAACTGTAAGGGAGCCACCCCAATTAAACGTTTTCCTTGTAAGAGTTGCCATGGAACCTAACTAAGATAAACACTGAGCAAACTGAATTCTAGCAATGTTGCCAAGCTCTTCCCTGTTGTCATTAGATTTCTGACTCCTCCATGCTTTTCCTTTTGCACTAATTTATTGTTTGTGACTCTCACTTGTTCCTGCTTCTTATCCTTCCCTAGAATATCAGCAGAGGTTTGCATCACCTCATGATAAGAATCTACTTATGCCAGCAGTCTCCAATCATCACGGACTGCTGTTGCTCTTGGCAACTTGATCTTTTACATAATCCAGCAAATGTCCTAAGGATACCTTCACCATGTGTCATTGTAGAGCTCTGCGGCAACATTCCTCAAATAATGATTCCAGAGACTCGCAGCTTATTTATGCTTCAGCTTTTAGCAGAATAAGTGAATTAAAATGTTTACCCATATTTCTTCACTGTTATTAAGAATTTAAATGAATCATTCTATTTTGTGGATAATTTTCACAGTGCAACAGAAACAAAAATCTCTGAACAAACAGTGGTCTGACATTGCTGTGTTTCAAAGGTCAATTGTACTGGGATAAAAATTACTTCCCAAAGAGTAAGACTTGTTTTCTGGATTTATTTTCTTGTTTATGTCTTCTAGCCACATGAATGTCTAACTAAAGATAATATTTATTTACTATTAAGACTGTCTTACGGCCGGGCGGTGGTGGCGCACGCCTTTAATCCCAGCACTCGGGAGGCAGAGCCAGGCGGATCTCTGTGAGTTCGAGGCCAGCCTGGGCTACCAAGTGAGTTCCAGGAAAAGGCGCAAAGCTACACAGAGAAACCCTGTCTCGAAAAACCAAAAAAAAAAAAAAAAAAAAAAAAAAGACTGTCTTACAGTTTACTAAAACACAAGGTAAAAATTCCATCAATACGATGAACATGTATCTTTTGACCTAATTTGATGCCTGCTTTGATGTAACTGTTAGAGTCACGGGCCACATGACCTCCGTCCAAATGTCTGCATTGATAAAACACAGGACAAAGTTTTCCTCAAGCTGCCTCATTGACACAGACATGAAAGAGTTCTCAGAGACAAGAGAACCACAGAGACAAATAATTCAAACATGGAGCAGTGACGATGCACGAGCTTGGAAAGGTAAAAAAGAACGGACCATCTTTACGGTTGAATTCAACAATCAGGTCATTGTTTTTCAAAGCTTATCAGAAGCACACATTTTTGTTTATCCTTCAATGTTTCTAGCTGGTGCTGACTCATCTATGGATTATTTTACATGATGAATTCTCTGCTCAATGTCTTTACCCATTTTGCCTTCCATGCCACAGGCTCATCAATATTTTCTTAACTTTGCATGGAGAATATAATTTGGACTCCATGAATGTGCTGATTGCATGATCCTTAAGGGTAAACAGACATTGAATGATGTGTTTATTTGTCTTGCTATCTAGAGTGGAGCCTCCAGGACTTAATTTATATAGAGTGACTGAAGCCATTTAACAAAACCTAGAGAAAATATATCTTGACAGTGGATTCTCTCTCCATGCTTATTAATTAGCATAAACATGTTTGGTAAGCACTTTCCTAAAAATTCAGGCATAGAATATAGGAGGCAAGATCAATGTTAATGAACATTTAGAGATGTACTGGGGCTTCTTCATCCTTTCTTTAAGAGAGGCTTATTCATAGAAACTTGCTAAAACTGACCTACAAATATTGGCCAGCTGGGTCCCATGTGTGCTTCTGTGGCCAAAGGAAAGAAGGATAGAACACATTATTTAAGTAGGGAACCAATGAGTATCTTCCTTCCTCCAGACACAGTTGTCCCCTCAATTCCCTTCTCTTCTGCTGTTTTTAGTATGGATTTTGGGGGGGGAGGGGGGGAGGGGAATCCATTTCCTTATAATTTCCATCTACATAATCACTTTAGCCTTTTTTTTCTCCTTGTTAATTTACCTCCACAGGAGGAATATTGATCCTTTCAAGTTCTTCCAGGCCCACAGAAGGGTTTCTTCTCTCCCTTTATTGTATCAGCCATGATGTTAAGCCTTTTGAGTTATTTTCTTGTGTCTATTTACGCCCAGAAGTTTTTTTTTTTCTCTCTCTCTCCTCGTGGCTCACAGAAAATGTATAATTTCAGCACTCTGTGCATGTTTGACTTTGCAGGGGTATGATTCTTGGATAACAGTATTGCTATTGATTTCCTATTATAAACATGGAAAGAATAAAAAGAAAGGACAGTTTATTTAACAGTTGATAGAAAAGTTAGCTATACTTTAAACTTAATGGAAAAGCTAGTTCACAATGAAAAGTTGCCCATTTTATCTATAAAAATGTTTGTTCTTTTCTCTGTAAACATAAAAAGTACACATATCCTTTAAAATAATATTAATAAAATTATTAATAATAAATAAATAATAAAATAAAAATAATACCTATAATTTTCTTTTACACAAACTCTTGGTTAGCTACGAATATCATTTTATATAATTAAAATTATCAACTATTCATCAATTTCTTTTGAAAATATATAATTCAAAATGTTTTAAAAGATAAACAAATTGCAAAGATTATTTTTATTGCACTTTTTCTTTATAATATTTTCCTTTGTGATTCACTATTTATGGTTTCTAGGTTTTAAGTTCACTAGTGTTTTATTCTACAATGTTTTACTGCAATAAATCTGTTATTTGCCTTAGCAAGTACTTTTTATGCTTTCCTTCATAGTGTCTCTCTCTGAAGTCTGAGTGGGGTCATATTGGCATATTGATCTGCCATGTTGTGTTAGTTACTTTACCTGTTTCTGAGACAAAATACTAGCAAAACAGCATAAGCCCAAATTATTTCAGATTAGAGTTTGAGGGTGCAGTCCATCATGGTGCAGAGTCACAGCAGCAGCAGGAGCTTGGGGCGACTGTTGGCTCTGCATCCACGGTCAAGGAGCAGTGTGAGATAGAGAGAAGAGCTCAGATCACATTGTCCTTTTCATTTAGTCTGGCACACCAGCGCAGCAGGGAACAGTCCCCCACAATTGAGGAGGTAAATCTTCCCATTTTAATTAACCAGTTCTAGTGTAGTCCCTCACAGATATGGCCAGACGCTTACCATCTACAAGATTCCATATTTGTCAGGTTGACAATTAATATTAATCATCACACCTGTCCCTGTGCAAGAAGTTCAGCTTGGGGTTTTTCTTTCTGGATACATATGTAAAACTGTCTTAGTGTCCTTGCTTGCTGCTTCTGTGATCTGTATCATTGTGGAGTCATTTACAGTCACTTGCACCTGTTTGCTTCTTGTAGAAAGTGACATTATCTGTTCATTTGCATGCCCAGTAATATGTGATAAGATTCCAGACATAGTGGTTTAACTCTTGTTGGATGCTTTGCTTTTGTAATTGAAACAATGTTTGAACACGTTTTGATCCCATTTAGTGCAACATTTATTCTAGTGGTATTGTTGATGTTGTTTTCCCCATTACCAAGTCAGAATTTCTCTCATTACTGAAGCTGATGGCCCATCGATAGTAAATGTCTCGCATCTTTCTGGGAACTGTTAGCAATCCTGATCATAATTCATTCTATCACTCAGTCCTTTCGGAGGGTCCCTTCCCTCAGCATGAGTGAGTTAAACAGAGCCTAACTGAATACTGAAGGGGGTCAGCTGTAAGTAGCCCAGAATTCACTCTGTGTGCTGCTTCTCTTTCATGGAACAGAGTGCCATGAAACTCTTCCCTGACGTCTGGGAACAAATGGCTTAGTTTCCTCAGCTTAGAGAAACATCCAGGTTCTTCTTGAAGTTCTCTTCCTTGGCCACACTCTGAAACTTTCTCCAGGAAGCAAGTTGGGGAAACCTTCACATTTGTCTGCTTGAGTCCCAGACCTCAGAGATCTCTGTGTTGCTTCCTGACCTACATTGGCCATCGTTGTTTGTTCAGTGTCTTAGTTGGTGTAATAAAAATGGAAGTAAACACTGACTGTACTTTCTCCTCCTTAACCAAAAGTAGGTATCTATCTTTTTAAACTCAACAGTATAAAATAGGGATTTGCCTGGGTCCTCAAACATTGCCCCAAATGTATTTTTTTCCTTTTATTTTATTTTACAATACCATTCAGTTCTACATATCAGCCTCCGATTCCCTTGTTCTCCCCCTTCCTGCCCCTCTCCCCTTCCCCCCAGCCCACCCCCCATTCGCACCACCTCCAGATCAAGGCCACCCCCAAGGACTGAGATCGACCTGATAGACTCAGTCCAGGCAGGTTCAGTCCCCTCCTCCTAGATTGAGCCAAGCGTCCCTGCATAAGTCCCAGGTTTCAAACAGCCAACTCATGCAATGAACACAGGACCCGGTACCACTGCCTAGATGCCTCCCAAACAGATCAAGCCAACCAACTGTCTCACCTATTCAGAGGGCCTGTTCCAGTTGGGGGCCCCTCAGCCTTTAGTTCATAGTTCGTGTGTTTCCATTCGTTCGGCTATTTGTCCCTGTGCTTTATCCAACCTTGGTTTCAACAATTCTCCCTCATACAAACCCTCCTCTTTCTCACTAATTAGACTCCCAGCACTCCACCCAGGGCCTAGCCGTGGATCTCTGCATCCAGATTCCTTAGTCCTTGGATGGGGTTTCTGGCACAACAATTAGGGTGTTTGGCCATCCCATCAACAGAGTAAGTCAGTTCCAGCTGTCTCTCGACCATTGCCAGCAGTCTATTGTGGAGGTATCTTTGTGGATTTCTGTGGGCCTCTTTAGCACTTTGTTTCTTCATTTTCTCATGTGGTCTTCATTTACCATGGCCTGTTTCCTAGGCTACACATGAAGGACTCATTCCAAATGTATTTTTTTTTTAATTTACAAGATTTTACTTTAATGATGCAGCACTTAAATTTTTTTTTCCAAAAAAAAAAAAAAAACCCTTTCTTTTTCTATTTTTTTTTCTTACTATGGGTTATTAGCAAGGAGTTACTTATCTTAAATATATTCTCAGACATCAAGTAGGTGAAGTGGTACTAGTTTTGGGGGACAACATTCACTTTCACTTTAACAACATTAACAAGCAAGAACATGTTGATTTAAGTGACAGAGTTCACGTGTGGTTATAGGTGTGGAGACCAGAAGTCCGAGAGCTGGGCACTTGCAGGTTTGATTCCTTCTGGAGCCTGAGATAGAAACATCTCTCGTGCCTCTGCCCCAGCCTCTGCTGATATACTGCCAATCTAACACTGTGTGCTAGAGTTTCGCTTTGGTCTGCATGTGGTGTCTCCAGCATATGGAGCTCTGTGTCAACGTTTCCTGAAAAAAGTAGTGAGAGTGGGAGCCCAGCCTCCAGCAGAATGACCTCGTTACACGGGAGGCACCTGGACTGTCTTCACCCTGGTTTCCTATGATGAGCTTAGAGAATTAGGACTTCAATATGTAAATTACATCAAGACACAATTCAACTCTTAACACCACACACACACACACACACACACACACCTCAATTGATTCTAGAGTGTTATAGCAATAAACCTATTATGTTTTAAATATGACTATCTGCAGAGAATTTAAAAAATTGAAGACTTGAGTAAAGCACCATGCACTTTAAACCATAATAAAGTCCTGTAGATAATCAGCACATTGCTAAGTGTGCCCACACTTCCTTAAGGCTTGTATAGGCTTTAAAATATATTATGACATCATGTCACTCCCATTATCTGCACATTTAAGGTCCCCTCTGGTCCCATCTGGATTCGATATGTGTTTTTCTTTGCAACTGTTTGTTGATCTTTCTTTCTGAGTGAACTTTCTTTAGCTTTATTTAATCCTTTCTATTTTCTAAAATTATTTTATGGGAAATTCTTAAAACTCATGTGTGTCCTTTTCCAAAGAAAAGGGAATCTATTAGCAAATGTAGTGTGTGTGTACTTTCCTAAATTGAGGTCGACTCTATCAGTAAATGTTATTTTATGAGTGTTTGCTCTGCTGTCTATAAAGCCATTAGCAAACAAAGAAAGTTCTATTAATTCAAGTAACTGAATATTCTGAGCCATATGTCTGCTGGAATATCAGGGGTGAGGTATAAACTAAGCTGGAACTTATAAACATAAATTTTTACAATTGCCTGTAAAAACAGCTAACAAGGACTGACTTAGATAAGGATTTGTAACTGAATGTGAATGAAAATATTAATCCTGGTGTTGAAAGTGGGGAAATGTGTGGAGATAACACTATGTTATATTTGTCACATACAGGCTTCCCATCTCTTTTTACTTCAGCCCTGACAGTAGCTGTCAGCATATGCATATTAATATCATCCTGTTACTGCGGCTAAGGAACATTGGATTATCAAGACAAGCAAAGTAGTTCTGATTCTCCATTCAGCCATATTTAATAATTACTCTGTGCCACCACTGAGACAGTTACCAAATAAATAGTGAAAGGGGGCATAGATTGTTTTAAAATGTAAAAAAACTGAGAATAAATTTAGGAATGGTTTGATAATAATGGCTATTATTATGTTCATGCTTAAAAATTGGGATTTGAGATATAGGAAAAATGGCTTAGGAGTTAAGGATGCTTGCTGCTTATCCAAAGAACCAGAGTTCAATTCCCAGTGCTTAAATAAAGTAGCTTACAACTGCCTGAAACACACACACACACACACACACACACACACACACACACACACACACACACACTATATATATATATATATATATATATATATATATATATATATATATTACACAGTTGTTTTTAACTAAGTTGTTCTATTTACCAATAAAGACTCAGAATCAGAAGTTGGAGTGAAAGCTAGATTAGAGAGGCCACAAAGCAACCAGTTGACATTTCTTTTTTGGCCAGGGACTCAGCAAGAGAGCATCTCTCCACTCATCCCAAACCAAAAAGGCTGTTAATCTCTAACTCCTGCTCTACTCCTTCCTGTGCTTCTCTCTGTCCATATTCTTGGCTCCTCCATGCTCTCTATGGCTAATTCCTTTCAACTAGTAGCTGGCTCTGTCCCCAATCCAAGGTTGATTTATTAACGCAGTCTCAGGGTTTCACGGTGCAATCAAATATTACATTCTCTCTCTCTCTCTCTCTCTCTCTCTCTCTCTCTCTCTCTCTCTCTCTCTCTCTTCTCTCTCTTCTCTCTCTCTCTCTCTCTCTCTCCTCTCTCTCTCTCTCTCTCTCTCTCTCTCTCTCTCACACACACACACACACACACAAATAAAAAATAAAAACAAATATTAAAAGACGATTGGGATTTTTTTCTACAGTAGGAAGCTTAGTGGACAAAGGCACTTGCCTCTAAGCCTGAATTTGATCCTGGGTCTCACAGGGAGAGATGTTATAAATTGTCTTCTGACCTCCACACACCTGTCTTGCATACATGCACCACCACCACATACAAAAATAAGTAAATAAATGAAAAATTGAGAGTTTAATCTAAATGTAATGAATAGCCTAAAAGCAAAATAAGAAAGTGTATGACCTGATGATTAAAGTGCTGTAAGAATGAGGCAGAGGCAGGACGGGTTCTTTGAAATTGATGTGAGCAGTGAAGAGAGACAAAGGAATATTTCCTTTGCTTCCCAGACTGGAGTATCTGTGTAATCTAAATTTAACTACTTTTAGTAGCAGGAAAGACCAGGATGAAGAAACTAGGATTTCTTTCTTGTTGCAGTGGTAAGTACCCTGAATATATGGGAAGAAAACTTTATTTGGGCTCACAGTTCCAGACTGTAGACCTTCATAATGGAGAAATCAACACAGTAGAAGTCTGACAGATTTGTTCACATCACATCAATAATCAAGAACAAAAAGCAAAAAAATGAATGCATGTTTGCTTGCCCATATTCTTCTCACTTTCTACACTAGTATCCAACCCATGATCCCTTGTTGATAGACTGGTACAACTCAAGCAAACAGATATCTAGTTTTCTCTTATTTATTTTTTCTCATTTTACATACCAACCCCTGTTCCCCCTCCCTCCCCTTCTCCCTCTCTCCCTCACCTCACCCCTCACCCCATGCCCATCCCTCTTCATAGAGGGCAAGGCCTCCCTTGGGTAGTCAACACAGGTTGGCATATCAAGTTGAGGCAGGACAAAGCCCCTCCCTCCTGCATCACAGCTGAGTAAGGCATTGCACCATTGGGAATGGGCTCTAAAAAAACCAGATCATGTACCTGGGATAAGTCCTGGTCTCATTGCCGGAGGACCCACAAACAGATCAAGCCACGCAACTGTCACTCACATTCAGAAGGCCTAGTGTGGTCCCCTGTAGGCTCCCCAGCTGTCAGTCCAGAGTCCATGAGCTACCACTAGCTTGGATCAGCTATCTCTGTGGTTTTTCCCATCATTCTTCTGACCCCCATTGCTCCTATAATCCCTCCTCACTCTCTTCAATTGAACTCCAGGAGCTTGGCCAAGTGCTTGGCTGTGGGTCTCTGCACATGCTTCCATCAGTCACTGGGTGTAGGTTCTATGATGACAATTAGGATAGATACCAATCTGAGTACAGTGGAAGGCTAGTTCAAGCACCTTGTCCACCATTGCTATGAGTCTTAGTTGGGGACATCCTTGTGAGTTCCTGGGGATTTCCCTAGTTCCAGATTTCTCCCTAACCCCTTAATGATTCACTCTGTCAAGATATCGCTTTCATTGCTCTGCATAGCAGCATTATTCATAATAGCCAGAACTTGGAAAGAACCTAGATGCCCCTCAACCAAAGAATCAATAAAGAAAATGTGACACATTTACACAATGGAGTATTGTGCAGCAGTAAAAAATAATTTCATGATGAAATTTGTAGGCAAATGGATGGAACTAGAAAAATGCATCCTGAGTGAGGTAACCCAGACCCAAAAAGACAAATACAATATGTACACACTCATAGGTAAATATTAGACACAAAGCAAAGGATAACCAGACTATAATCTACAACCACAGAGAAGCTAGGTAAAGAGGAGGACCCCAAGAGTGACATGCATGGGTTGCCCCAGGAAGAGAAAAGAGTTAAGATCTTCCAAGTAAACTGGGAGTGGGGAGTAGAGGGGATTGGAGTGGGAAATAAGGGTTTGAGATGGCCGAGCTGTGGGAGGGACAGAGAAGGAGAGCAAGCAGATAGTTCTACCTCAGTGTCTCAGTTAGGGTTTCTATTGTGATGAAACACCATGACCAAAAAGCAAGTTGGTGAGGAAAGGGTTTATTTCACTTATACTTCCACATTGTTGTTTATCACTGAAGGAAGTCAGGACAAGAACTCAAGCAGGGCAGGAACCCGGAGGCAGGAGGAGCTGATGCAGAGGCCATGGAGTGGTTCTGCTTACTGGCTTGATCAGCCTGCTTTCTTATAGAACCCTGGACCACCAGCCCAGGGATGGCACCACCTTCCCCCATTGGTCACTAATTGAGAAAATGCCTTATAGCTGGATCTCATGGAGGCATTTCCTCTCCTCAACCGAGGCTCCTACCTGTCTGATGACTCTAGCTTGTGTCAAGTTGACACACAAAACCAGCCAGTACACTCAGTCATCATAACCAAGATACTTCCCCATAGACATAATATGCACAGGCCAACCTAATCTAGACATCGAGACTCCCTTCACTAGTCATTGCACACTGTATCAAGTTGAAAATCAAAAGAGACCATCACATAAGGTTAGTTTCAACTGGGAGACTCTGAATTTAGTTTTGAATATGTAAAGAAATGAAAGTTAATTGATATCCACGAGATATTCATGAGAAAGTTAACAATCTAGAGATTGAAAGGGTGGCTAACATCAAAAGGACTCCTTTATAATTGGAATTACACACTGAATAACAGATACAATTACCTAGTTTAAAAAGCTGCAATGATAAAGACTACACATTACAGAATGACAACATTTAGGAACTTCTTAGAGTATGAAATGACTTACTGAAGTTTGCAAGCAGCAAAAAAGAGGTTAGAATCATTTGACAAGAGAATGCCTGGAAGTTAAGAAAGGAGGGATTTAGGAGGCCAATGGCTAAAGTGTCATTGTATTTTGGCTAGATTGCTCTAACTCTCGCAAGAGCTATTTCTTTAGAGCAGTAAGGAGGGGATCCAATATTGGTGTAAATTATAGGGGAACAGTAGATAACAGAGCAGGAGTTGTAGCAGGAATCTTAAAAGGTCTTATTAATTAAATCAAACCTGAGGCCAGGTATTGGGGTGAATGCTGGAAGATCAGAGAAGCAGAACAAGCCACAGCTTCCTCACATTGCTAGTTCCTCAGCTGATCCTCTTTCCTCAGACTGGAAGCCTCTTAGTTCTTATCCAAAATGGTTTTCAGCTGAACTGCTGCTCAAAAGCCTAAAAGATTAATCAGACAAAAGCTTAACCAGCCAAATGCTTCTAGTTTCTGGTCTCCACACCTTATATATCTTTCTGCTTTCTACCATCACTCCCTAGGATTAAAGGCTCGCTTTCTGGGATTAAAGGCTTGTGTCACCATGCTTGGCTGTTTCCAATGTGGCCTTGAACTCACAGAGATCCAGAGGGATTTCTGCCTCTGGAATGCAAGGATTAAAGGCATGTGCTACCACTGCCTATCCTCTGTGTTTAATATTGTGGCTGTCCTGTTCTCTGACCCAGATAAATTGATTAGCATGCACAATATTTTGGGGAATACAATACCACCACAAGGGGTAGCATATGGGAAAGCCAAAGCACTATACTAGGACCATAGATGGTAAAAATCTTGATTATTAAAAAATAACATGGATTAGAAAGTGATATAAACTGCCATATGGTAGAGTGGGAGAAGGAGAGGTGACCTACATCTCTCCCCGCCCCTTGCCACCTGTGACAGGTGGGAGAGCTAGCCCTGAAGTCATGAGAGTAGGAGAATTGTCACTGCCCCCCACTGGCAGCAGCACCCAGGAGAGCTGGCCCTGCACCTCGACCAGGCAGCACAATAGAGCTGACCCGGTTGGTGGGGTCACAAGTGAGCTGGCACCCTGGGAGGGGCATGAGAGCAGGAGGGTTGACCCCACTCTCCTCATCTGCCATATGGTAGCATGGATGAGGGAAAAAAATGTCCTCCCTTTCCTCTCCCCTTGCCACCTGTGGCAGGTGACCGAGCTGGCCCCAAGACTACAAGAGTGGGAGAGCTGGTCCTGCCCTCCACAAGCTGCAGCACTTGGGAAAGCAGGCATGGCACCTCACCTGGGCAGCACACTAGAGCTGACTCTGTTGGTAGGTTGCAGGTGAGCCAGGCCTGTGGGCGTGAGAGCAGGAGAGCTGCCCCCACTCCTCCTAAATATGCCATGGGATGGCAAGGGTAAGTGAAATATGCCCTCCTCTATCCCATAGGGGGCCACCCATGACAGGCAGGAGAGCCAGCCTCAGGGACACGAGAATGGAAAATCGGGCCCTGCCCCTGACCAAGTGCAGCCATTGCTGCAATCCAGAGAGTGGGCCCTGCACCTCACCTGGGCAAAACAGTAGAGATGGTCCTAGTGGTGTGAACGCAGGTGAGCCAGCCCTGAGGCCATGAGAGCAGGAAAACTGGCCTCTCTCCTTGCTGCCTGCTTCAGTGGGTTAGCTAGCCAGGGCAGTGCTGGAGAGCTTGCCAGTGGTGACCATGACGGAAAGCTGGCAGGCTGACCAGTTAGGCTATCACCCAATCCCAGAACCAGGACTATAAGGTAGGCCATCCGGACACACACCTCATCTATGAACTTCTGGATCATGTGAAGGGGAGGGTTCCTGCAGATCCAAAGCTACAGGATCTCCATGACACAAGGCAACAATAGGATATCCAAGAGAGATACCAGTGAGGACTCAGTATCAATAGCATAGCAGAAGCCAGAGGTCTCATTGTATGACTGGATGACTCATCGTAATGAACACTTAACAAGTAAATATGTATGGGCATACTGTGCGACTCACTGGGCCATGCTATAGCTTCCAAGCTGAGGTTTTTGTGTTTTGATTTTTTTTTGTTGCTGTTTTTGTTTATTTGGGGTGGGGAGTTTGCAAGGGCAGAGGGTGGAGGCAAGGGAATGGGGAGATGATTGGGACCTAGATGCATGATGCTGTGGGATGTCCTGTATGCTTTGAATAACATGTTGCTATGATTGATTGACAAATAAAACACTGATTGGTCAGTAGCCAGGGAGGAAGGATAGTGTAGGCAGGACAAGGAGAGAGGAGAATGCTGGGTGGAAGAAGGCTGAGTCAGGAGACACTGCCAGCCTCCACGAGAAGCATGATGTAAGATACCAGTAAGCCACAAGCCACATGGCAACGTATAGATAAATAAAAATGGGTTAATTTAAGATATAAGAACAGATAGCAAGAAGCCTGCCATGCCTATACAGTTTATAAGTAATATAAGTCTCTGTGTGTTTACTTGGGGGATGTGAGTGGGAGAGATTTGTCTCGATGGCTGGTAGGCCAGGACACAGGAAAACTTCAGCTACAGCATGATATGAAATCCACAAAGAAACAAGAAAAAGTTTAAAAAGTATCAAAGCAAACAAACAAAAACAAGAAAGTGATATAAAATTATGAAAAGTTTTGCCTCTGTCTTTTTAAAAATATAATTCCATTATCTTTATTCTTTTTTAATCATTTAAATTTTTGAGAATATAATATAATCAACCCATTTTTCCTTTCCCTGTCTCCCTTCCAAACCTCTCACATACCTCTCCCATTATACTTTTGTTTTGGTAAAAATCTATGAATAACTGAAATTTCTTAGTAAGTTGAGGGGCAGATTCTGTTGATGAGATAGATAAAATATTCCAGGAGAAAGAAGGTTCTAAAAAATAATCAAGAGGTGAAATTGTAGTGTGTGACAGAAGGTGGACTTTTGTTGGCTGTGGAGAAGAGGACTAAGATGGTCCAGGGAGGGGGAGACTCACTGATGTGGAGATGAGGTAGCATGGACATGAATGAACTTCAAGATCTTATGATTATCCCAGCACATTTGATATACTCTTCATAATTGTTATAATTCATAATTATACACATAAATATTCAGTAGTATAGAATATTGTATTTTAAAATAAATTAAATGTTCCATCTTTGTTTCTGTTGCTACAAAAAACAATTTTACAAGAGCAACAATGGATTCCTTTGACTTATACCTCCATCATTGAGGGTCGTCAAAGCAGGAACTAGAAGGAGGAACAATGAGAGAACACTGCTCCCGGGCAAATTCACTCATGCTCACTAGCTTTCTTTATATATATTTAAGTGGAAAAGTTTTTTTTCCTTTTATTTAAAATCTATTCTTTTCTCATACAACATATCCTGATTATAGTTTCCCCTCCCTCTACACCTCACAGCTCCTCCACACCTCCCCTCCTCTCCAGATGCATTCCTCACCTGTCTCTCATTAGAAAAGCACAGGCTTCAAAGGGATAACAACCAAACATGACGAAATAAAGTATAATAAGATGAAGCAAAAACTTTCATATTGAAGTTGGACATGGCCCCTCGACAGGAGGAAGAGTCCCAAGATCAGGCTAAAGAGTCAGAGACACATTTGTTCTCATGGTCATGAGTCCCATAAAAATATCAAGCTAAAAGCTATAATATATACACAGAGGATCTAGTGTATGGCCATGTAGGACTTGTCCTTGCTGCTTCAGCCTCTGTGAGCTCATGTACACCTTGCTTAGTTGATTCAAACGGCCATGTTCTCTTGGTGTCCTCCATTTTCTCTGACTCTTACAATCTTCCTGCCTCATCTTCTGAAGGATTCCCTGAGCTTTGAGAAGAGGGATTTAATGTAGACCTCCAATTTAGACTTTCTCCCTCCACACAATGTCTGGATGTGGATCTCTGCATCTGTTCCCATCACCTGCTGGAGAAAGCCTCTCTGATGATGACAGGATATGGCATTTATCTACAAGTACAGCAGAATATCTTTAGGAATTTTATAGCTTTTTTTCAGACCAGCAGTGTTTGATTTTACCCTAAGGTCTCTGGGATATCTAGTCTCTGGTTCTTGGTTAACTAAGCAGCACTGGGTATAGGTTTCTGTTCCTGGAGTGGGCCTTAAGTCAAACCAGACACTGGTTGGTTACCCCCACAAGTTCTGTGCCACCATTGCCCTAATATATCTTGCAGGCAGGACAGATTGTACATCAAAGGTTTTGTGGCTGGGTTGGTGTCCATGTTTCTCTTTCAATAGCCTGAAGAGTACCTTCCCATACCAAAGAGACTAGAACAAAGGGGTGAAGGCTCCATATAGGTACCAGCTCTACTACTCCTTCATGCTCAATGAGTTGTGTGGATGTTGTACTCAACAATGGGGCCACCATAAGCATGTGGAGAGCAACCTTTTGTCTTAGCATCAGCCTGGGTTGTTTGCAGATTTCCATGGGATGACCCCTTGGACAACAACTTAATTGAATGCTACGTAGTCCCTCCACTGAAAGCCTTGCCTGGCTATAAATATGGCATATTGGACTCTTTATCTCCCATTACTATGAGTCTGCATTAGGATCACTTTCATGAACTCCAGAAAGTTTCCAGTGCAATAAGTTTCTATCACTCCCTACTTGCCCCCCAATTCTAGTTATCTCTCCCAGACTCTTTCCTTCAATCCCATCTCCCTCCTCACCAGATCCCTCCTGCTCCCATCCCCACCTGCTCCCAAACCACCTCCAAAATATATTCAGTTCCCCGTTCCCAGGGAGATCCATGCTTAAACCCTAGACCCCTCCTTTTTTACATAAAGTCTCTGGGTCTATGGATTGTAGCTTGATTATCATTTATTTAATGGCTAACATCCCCTTATAAGTAAATTCATACTGTACTTGTCTTCCTAGGTCTGGATGATTTTTTTTCTAGTTCCATCCACTTGCCTGCAAATTTCATACTGTCTTGTTTTTAACAGCCAAGTAATACACCATTGTGTAAATGTACCACTTTTTTTATTAATTCTTTTGTTGATTGACATCTTGGTTGTTTCTAGTTTCTGGCTATTATGACTGAAACTGCAACTATCATAGTTGAAAACCCATACTTGTGGTAAGATGGAACATCCTTTGGGTATATGCCCAAGGATGGTATAGCTAGGTCTTAAGGTAGGTCAATTCCCAACTTTCTGGGAAATAGCCATTTTAATTTCCATAGTGGCTATACAAGTTCTCACTCTTACCAGGAATAGAAAATGTTCCCCTTGTTCCATGTCCTTGCCAGCATAAGCTGTCACTTGTATTACTGATCTCAGCCATTCAGTCAGATGTAAGATGGAATCACAAAGTATTTTGATTTGCATTTCCTTGATGACTAAGCATACTGAACATTTCTTTAAGCCCTTTGAGATTCCTTGATTGAGAATTCTGTGTTTAGATATGTACCCCATCGATTTGGTTTTCTGATATCTAATTTCTTGAGTTCTTATATCTTTTGGGTTGTGGTCCTCTATTAGAAATGGAGTTGGTAAAAATATTTTCCTATGCTGCAGGCCACGTTGTTGTCCAATTGACAATGTCCTTTGCCTTGTAGAAGCTTTTCAGTTTCATGAGGTCCCAATTGTTGTCAATCTTAGTGCCTGTGCTATCAGTGTTCTATTCAGAAAGTTGTATCTGGTTCCAATGAATTGAAAGCTATTCCCCACTTTCTGTTCTGTCAGGTTCAGTGAATCTGCTTTGATGTTGAGGTCTTTGACTCACTTGGACTTCAGTTTTGTGCAGGGTGATAAATATGAATCTATTTGCATTCTTTTACATGCAGACATCCAGTTTGACCAGCACCATTTGTTGGAAGATCCTTCTATCTAATGTGTATTTCTGGCTTTTTTTTTTTAAATAAAATAATCAAGTGTCCTTAAGTGTTTGGATTTATGTCTGGGTCTTCAATTACATTCCATTGCTCTACATATCTGTTTTTATGCCAATACCATGCTTTTGTTTGTTTATTTATTTATTTATCTCTTTTAAGAATTTTTTATTCATTTTACATACCAACTACAGATCTGCCTCTCATCCCTCCTCCTGCTCCCCCTAGCCTTTACCTCCCTCATTCACTCCTCCATGCCCTCCTCCAAAAGAGTAAGGGCTCTGATGGGGAGTCAGCAAAGCCTGGTACATTCAGTTAAAGCAGGACCAAGTGCCCCGCCCCCATGCCCACCGCCTGCATCAAGGTCTAGTGAAGTGTCCCACCATAGGTAATGGGCTCCAAAAAGCCAGTTCATGCACCAGGGACTGCCAGGGCCCCTCAACCAGACCAAGCTACACAACTGTCTCCTCCCATATGCAGAGGGCCTAGTTTGGTCTCATGCATGTTCCACAGCTGTCAGTCTAGAATTCGTGAGTTTCTAGGAGCTTCGTTCAGTTGTCTCTGTAGATTTCCCCATCATGATCTTTACCCCCTTGCTCATAGACTCCCTCTTCTCTCTTTAACTGGACTCGTAAAGCTCAGCCTGGTGCTTGGCTGTGGATCTCAGCATCTGCTTCCATCAGTTCATGTGGTTTTATTTTTATTACTATAACTCTGGAGTACAACTTGAAATCAGGGATAGTGATATCTCCAGCAGTTCTTTTATTATTTATGATTGTTTAAATATCCTGGGCTTTTTGTTTTTCCACATAAAATTGAGGTTTGTCCTTTCAGGGTCCATAAAGAATTGTGTTGGGAATTGCATTGAATCTGTGGATTGCTTTTAGTAGGATGTCTATTTTTACTATGCTAATCCTACTGATCCATGATGGGAGAACTTTTCCATCTTTGGGTATCTTCTTCAATTTCTTTCTTCAAAGACTTGAAGTTTTATCATACAAGTTTTTCACTTGCTTGGTTAGAGTTACCCAAGATATTTTAAATCATTTGAGGCTATAGTTGTTTCCCTGATTTCTTTCTCAATTCCATTTGCCATTTGTATATAGGAGGGCAACTGATTTTTTTTAATTTAATCTTATATCCAGCCACATTGCTGAAAGTGTTATCAGGTGTAGGAGTTCTCTGGTAGAGACTTCAGAACAATATGTTACTTGTGTGAAATTGTGTATACTTTTAAAAAATTCTTATTGGAATTCATTTGTGTATTACCCAATGTTGAATTAATTCACAAATGCTTCATAAACTATAATAATAAATATTTGTTTCCCCTTATAAATAAATGCACTCAGTGTAAAAAAAAGAATTGTTAGTGTCACTTATATGCTATCATCATCTGCAAATAATGATGTTTTGACTCTTCCTTTCCAATTTGTATTCACTTGATCTCCTTCAGTTGTCTTGTTGCTCTAGCTAAACTTTGAGTACTGTATTGAATAGATAGAGAGAAGGTGGACAGCCTTGCCTACTCCCTGATTTTGGTGGATTTCTTTTGAGTTTCTCTCCATTTAATTTGACGTTGGCTATAGGCTTCCTGTAAATGGCCTTCATTGTGTTTAGCTATGTTCCTTTTATCTCTAATGCCCCAGAACTTTTATCATAAAGTGGTATTGGATTTTGTCAATGAAATGATCATGTGTTTTTGTCTTTCAGTTTTTTTTTTTTTTATTTTTGGTGTTTTACATTTATCGATTTACATATATTGAAAAATCCCTGTACCTCTGGGATGAAGACTGTTTAACCATGGTGGATGATCTTTTTGAGGTGTTGTTGGGTTCAGTTTGCAAGTGTTTTATTGAGTATCTTTTCATCTATGTTCATATGGGAAATTGGTCTGTAATTCTCTGTCTTTGTTGAGTCTTTTTGTGATTTGAATATCAGGGTAACTATTATCTTATAAAATGAATTTAGCAATGTTCCTTCTCTTTCTATTTTGTGGAAGAATTTGAAGAATATTGCCATTAACTCTTCTTTGAAAGTCTGGTAGAATTTTGCACTAAAATCATTTGTCCCTGGGGTTTATTTGGCTGGGAGACTTTTAATGACTGCTTCTTATTTTCTTAGAAGTTATAGGTCTATATTTTTTTGTCTGATTTTGATTTAACTTTGCTAAGTAGTACCTATTGTGAACATTATTCATTTTTTTTTTATTTTCCAATTCAGTGGAATACAGCTTTTTAAATTATGTCCCTATGATTCTCTGGATTTGCTCAGTTTATTGTTTATTGTTATGTCCTCCTTTCCATTTCTGATTTTGTTAATTAAGATATTCTGTCTCTGCCTTTTAGTTAGTTTGGATAAGGGTTTGTCATCTTGTCGATTTGTTGATTTTTCTCAAAAAACAACAACAACAACAAAAAAAAAACTTTGTGTTTCTTTGATTCTTTGTATGGTTCTCTTTGTTTCTGTTTTGTTTATTTCAACCCTCAGTTTGATTATTTCTTGCTGTCTACTCTTATTTAGTGTGCTTGGTTCTTTTGTTTTTTGTTTTTTTCAAGACAGGGTTTCTCTGTGTAGCTTTGGTGCCTGTCCTGGATCTTGCTCTGTAGACCAGGCTGGCCTCAAATTCACAGAGATCTGGCTCTGCCTCCTGGGTGCTGGGATTAAAGGTGTGCATCACTGCCACCTGGCCTTGCTTGCTTCCTTTTTTTTTTTGTTCTAGCGCTGTCAGGTGTGCTAGTAAGTTGCTAGTGTGAGATTTCTCCAATTTTTTCATGTAGGCACTTAGTGCTATGAATTTTCCTCTTAGCACTGCTTTCATTATGTCCCATAAGATTGGGTATATTATGTATTCATTTTCATTGGCTGGTCTAAAGTTTGTGGGTTATTATTAGGTTGCCAACTGTCTTACATAGCCCAGGACCACCTGCCTATGCAAGTGAGGAATTGTGCCACTCACTGTGGGATGGACCTTCCAACATTAATTAATAATGAAGACATTCCTTTACAGACATGCCCACAGGCTAGTCTGATCTGGGCAGTCCCTCTCTTAAGACTTACTTTTCAGGTGATTCTAAACTGTATTGACAGGTAAAGATAATAAGGACACCATATTTGCTTATCTCTATATAAATTGTTCTAAATCATTTTTCCTTAAAATTTAATAAATGTAAATAAAAATTACAGAATATTGGGCAGTGGAATTTTTTTCCTTTTCTGCTTTGTTTTATAAAGCATTTGGTTGTGTTCATTGTATAAAACTTAAATGGCACTCCTGCCTTCAATTTTAAGGACAGAAATAAATGCTGCACTCGTATGAATGTCTGAGGGGACATTTGATGAAATATGCTGTTAGAAACCATCAAAAGCTGAAGGGCTTATGGCTCTAATATAAAGCCAGCTTTATTCCATCTGTAGAAGTCTGGTAATACATGCAATAAAATATAACAGTCCAATAAAGCCTGTTGTTCTCAACTGTTTTCCTCAGCACAGTCTTATGTTTGCAGTGGATTTTTGTTCTGCCTCTTTTGTTTAGAGGAGACTGGCAAGGAACTATTACATCCTGTTTACTTATTATGACAAATCAGAAAGATTTTCTTCCTCCATTGTTTAGACATTTGGTCTCTCCTCTCCAACCACAGTTTCTGCCTCGGCCCTGAAGTTCAGCTTGAGTTTTGTGAGGAAACAAAAGTCTCATGGTGGTGTGCTTTGAGATCTCTCTTTTTTCTTTCTTTTTCTCATTCCCTCTGTCCTTTTTTGTGCTTTTATTCATTTTACCTTAATTTCTTTGTTGACCTGCCTTACATCTTTGCTGAATGTTGAAGGATGAAAGAATATTTGCAAAACATCTCTCTGGTTCAAACTGTAGTAATGTTAGGTATCTAGTCAGTGAGCCATCAATATCTTCTGGGTCACTTTTATTCATATGCAATAAATATTCATATACAGTATAATTGTAAAAATGATCAATATCTTCATAAATAAATTTAGCACCAGAAAAAAAGTGTTAAAATCTGTCAGCAATCATGTGTGTAATCCAATTAGGCAAGTCAGCCTCAGTACCATCCATGTGGGTTTCCTGGCTGGCATTTCTTCAGCAGATACATAACTAGCCTTAATTTGAAGTTGCATTTGGAAGGCTGCCTAGAGTAAAAATTATAATTATAGATCCAATGGCAGTGGGAATGCCATGGAGTTCCAGAGTACTCAGGACAAGGGAAGAATAAATTTGTTCTATGTTTGCTTATTTGGAACTTTTGAAGAAACTTTAAATAATAAGTAAATATTTTTTGTTATGAAATAGAAAACTAGTATTTTCAACTTCATAAAATTAACATTTAATCAGTATCAACTGAGACCAAAAGAGAATGTTCAAAAGCTAGCTGGTCCCTTCTATTTAAAATGTATTAATTAAACTATATCATCTATGCAAATTGAAATTGAGTTATTTAATTATAATGTCAGTATTCTGAAACATCTTCAAAAGCAGTAATTGTGCAACCTTTCTTCCTTTGCTGTCCCATAGACTTACAGTTGGGATATTTCTCTTTTTATATTTAGCAAAGGATTACATGTTGCAACATAAATTGACTTCTTTCTTGCCTTAATGATGACCTGGCTTGTAGAATAGAATCTCATCAGAAAATGTTCAAAGCCATTGCAAATGAATGCAATCAACCTGTTTCTGGGGATGTGCATGGGAAAAATCCATATGATTTTCCCAAATATTACAAGAAGGGCACTTAATAGAAATCAATAACTATCAACAATATAGCATGTACAATGTTATCTCTCTAAAATAATTTCAATATTTAAAATTGTTCTTGACATTGAATGGTTTTGCCTTTGGATAAATTATAGTTTAAATGGCATTTAGGTTTCAGGAAGGAAAAGACCCTCATACCAAACTTTAAAGAATGAGAGCTGAGAAGGTAGATATGTGGATGCTATTTCCCTCCCGGGAAACCACAATGATCTAGAATTATCGTAAATAGCACATTTAAATCCAATAATCTATTTCTACTCCTGTCCTTGGATGACTCTTCATATGTCTTCTTCTTTTGTTTCTGTTTTATTTTCCTTGTCTTCAATGTCAGTTCCCCAGCTTTCTCAATATTATTTATTATGGTATTTGAAATGAGATAATTTTACAGGTTGCTATATGCTTTAGGCTTTTCAGTTGGGAAATGTTACTTTGCTGTATAAGTCTATGCACAATATAATTCTAGAATTGAAGCAATCTATATAATAAGTTTAGTAAGAGAAGAGGAAAAGACCAAAAGAGTAAATATCTTTTGAACTATCTGTCAGGAAAACAAGCAGGCTCACTTGTATGCTACCATTTTACCAGACATCTTCATCTAAGTTACCTACAACAGCATTTTACTAGTAAGACAGGATTTTCATTACTACATATAAATAGTGCGAACTGAATACATTAGCAAAAAAGAAAGTAACCATTATAATAAGTATACATAGTATAATATCCAAGTAGTATTATACATAAAGGAATATGATATGTATGTCTATAGATATTTCCAATGATAGCTTAAACAATTATTGCTTAACTCTCTCTTTTTATACCATGAATAATTATTTTGCTTTTTAAAATTAAATACAAGGAGCAATTTTTTTCCTTTTCACTCAAAATAGAAAGTATTTTGTATATAATATCCCAAGAGAGAGTTTTGGAATTGACATGCTGAATTGAAGCCAAAAATAGGGTTGTCAACAAGGTGATTTCTGACCATTCATGCCACATTATAAATGAAACGGCTGCTATTGGCTGGCTCTCTAAGGCAGAAACCAGCTGTACAATGGATGGTTATTCATTGCATTTTAATTATTGCTCAATATTCATAATAGACAAGTAAAATTATTACAATTTTTTTGCTGATGAATTCAGAAATGTGACATTTTATTCTTAGAATCATTTTTAATGCAGAGTAATGTTGAGTTCAGAAGACAATATCCTTGGGGTAGAATCTATTAAAACCTCATTTAATAATCTTAACTTAGAATGTATTAGCACTGAAAAGATATTCTGCATTAAACTTTAAAGATTAATTTAGTGCTAGCATATTTTTGATGCTTTCAACATAAAGATTTCTGACATATGTCTTCTCAGAAAACATTCCAACTGTTTAAATCATCTTATTGGAGAAGTAAAATTAAGCTTTCATGTAAAGGAATAAACCAAATTATCATTTTAAGAATCTGAGATGTATATGAAAGAGAGTGATGAATCACATCATAGGAATTTTTGCATTTCAGAAACTGAAGAATGATCGATGTCTGTTTTACTTCATTTGCCAGAACTGTCATGTGATGATGAACTGATAATCCCATCGAGTACTTTTGAAGACCTTTTATTTCCTCTTTCTTTTTTTCAAAGTGTGAAATTATTTAAGAATACTTTTATTAAGACAATACTAAAGGTGAAAGGAGGTAAATTAAGTTCAAAAGTGTAAATCCACTCTTGCTGTCCCCTGACTTTGCTGTGGATCAGAAGGGAGAGACTTTGCATTTGCATTTAGATGTGATTCTCTAGTGAAAAGCCAGACATCTTGCCCAAGTATGGAGAAATAATTAGGTCCTTCAGTGTAACAAGAGTAAGCCTTCTTCTGAGTGGATGTTTCATTACATTTACCATTTCTGTGTACTGTCTATGTTTTTCATCAGTTTTGATTGATCACACAGATGTACATTTATATTTACCATACTGTTGGGGTTCTTTATAAACATTTAATTTGGAATGTTGCTAAGATGTTCCCTCCTGCTGCTAGAGTTATCTCTGTGACATCAAATGTCAATCTGTGTATTTGCATTATTTTAGCTAACATAAACTCAGTGCTTTGTTTATTCCTGTTTAATTAAAACATAGAAAGTTTAGATCCAAGAGATACTAATAATTCCATAGTCCACTTTCTTATTTTACAAATAAGAATATACACTCACGAAGTTTGACTGATATACTCAATATTTGTTTCATTGCTGTGTCAAAGTACCATGAGAAAAGGAATTTAAGGAAAAATATTCATGTTGAATCATATCACGATTCAAGGGTATAGTCCATGTTGTTAGGAAAGTCATGGCAGTGGGAGCAGAGGCAGCTGGTCTTAATGTTTGTACTAAAAGGAAGCAGAAAGTGATGAATGCTAATTCTCAGCAAACTCTCTATTTTTCATTCAGAATCTCAGCCTATGAGATGGTGCCATGCATAGCTAAGGTCTCCCCAACTCAGTCAACATAATATAGATAATTCATCACAGGCATGTCCAATGGCTAACAAAATCTAGATATTCCCTCACTAGTGTGCCCAGTGGTTTGTCTCCTAAATAAATAGATTAGGTCAAGCTTACAACCAATATTAAATATCAGCACTGGCTTATACAAGGAGATGCAGAAGGAGCAGCAGCAGCTAACACCTAAGCATACCTTCTAATAGGTTTCTGCTACTCTGCAGCATTATTATCTTGAAATCTTTCTTTAATAAAAGGAATTGCTATTAGGAATTATTATTTAGTTATTATTGGGCCCTAAATTACCCAATCAAATTATTTTACTGAGCCTTTCATACACTATGGAAGTTCTAAAATAAATAGTTGGATACATCTTCTGACAGTTTAGTTTCACGATAAGATGATAGCCACCCGAAGTCAACCCAAAGGCAGATGAAACTGACTCTCACTAGAATTCTCAAGGTGGTACTTTGTAAAGCCACTGGTTATGATAAGGTTCTATAAATGACTAGAAGACATTGTCAAAACTTTCAGGAGTGAGGCACTGGCTTACATTACAGACACTTCTTGTCACAAAGAATAAATCTAAACCTTCAGATAAATGCAAAGAATAAACTTTGATCTAGTCGAAATTTTAAATTGCTATTTACAGACCTGAGGTCCTGTGCTATGAGATTTTAGTAATTCAATTCAACAGTATGCATTAAGGTCCAGCAGGCATGACCTAGATACAGGAAAATACAGACAATGTCTACAGAAACATTGGAAGATTAAATATGCCATTCTGGGTGAATTTTCCTAGAGTAGTGTGTGTGTGTGTGTGTGTGTGTGTGTGTGTGTGTGTGTGTGTGTGTTAATGAGAATTGAAAACTGTGACAATTCCTAACAAATCCTTCAGAGAACTGAAATTAATAATGAAAAGCTTGTCACCGTTAACATTGGTCATGTATGATTGTAGCATGTACTAAGATGCTAGTTGTACATGTATAAGTCTACAACAAATCATTTTAATAGAAACAATGCTGGCATGCCAAACATGTTTCATGAGGAGATTCAAATATATTAGCATCTTTTAGTACCTAACTCTAGATAGACACATTTGTTAAATAAAATAATTTCTCTCCTTTTAATGAGTTTGAAAATGTGGGTTTTGTCTTTTATTCAAAGATCAAATAACTCATAGAAACTGTTGTTCTCCCTGATTTATATATATACACTATTGAAATCATTAGAGATACAATAATTAAAAATGAATTATTTATTGCTTATGAACAAGGTAGTAACATGAAATTGAAGTACCATATATGACAACCACATACATTTTAAAAAGTCTCTTTAGTGGGCTCATGACAATTTAAACGTTAAGTTAACTTCCTGTAGTCTACTATTTATTATTTCCAATTTGAAACCTAACTTTCAAATATGATGGAACACACTCAAAACAGTAGATCTATATAAAATAAATCTTAAAATATAAAATATACAATACAAATGAAAGACGGAAAATGCCAAGCACAAAGTTGCATTCCCAAATCAATTCCAATAGAATACTACTTAATTTTTCTTTAATTGTTCATATAGTGAAAGAGAATAGAAACACTCTCAGAAGTGAGAATTCTCCCTGAAATACTCTCAAAAGTCTATACAGCTAGATACCATTCTAAGCACCTACAGGACTGAAACAACCAAAATAGATAATTCCACTGGCTCAGACACAGCCAGTATGGCAATGTCCATGGGCAGGTATCCCAGCTGAGTGCATGCTTGAGGACTCAAAAGGTAGCTTGGGAATGAACTACAGTCAAAGAGAAGCCTATAATATGCTGTCAGAATGTTGGGCAACCATGAAATCTAGTAATATACCTGAGTTGGGGACATTCTTGCTAACCTCTCTGAATGGCATAATTCCTAGAGTCCAAAGGCCAAAGAATATTCAGACAGTAAAGTGTCCCCTTCTCTACCTTTTTGTTCTATTTAGATACCACAGTAGATTGGTGATGGTCAATCTTTTTTAAAGAGTTTGCTGACTCAGTTGAACCTCAGTTCCACAAAATTCTCAAAGCTGTACCTAGAAACACTACTTGACCAGATATCTGAGTATTCTTTAGCACAGCCAGCATGGTATACAAAACTGACCACCACACATGCTATCTTAAAATTGCACACAGAAACATATACACAGATAGCTCTTCTCTCCTCCTGCCTTTTATTGTCCACATTCTTAATGATCATTACTCCTCATATGATATTACCCTCCAATCTCAGGATTAGAGTTTTTGAGCTTGGGATGTATAGCTCTGTATTAATACTCATTTTACTGCTTTGTTTGATAATTTTTAATCTATGTCTTCTCTATAATTCTTTTATATTTGACCTAATTAAAAAAAAAAAAAAAACAGAAGAGACCAGCAATATAACTCAGCAGGCTAAAGGCTCTTGCTGCCATGCCTGATGACCTGAGTTAAATCCCTGAGACCCATATGACAGAAGGCAGGAATTGACTTCCATAAGCTGTCCTCTGAAGTCCACATGTGCTCTGTAGCACGTATGCATACATACATACATACACAAACAAATAAATACATGTCATTTAAAAATAAGACACAGTTTTTTTTTTTTTTTTTTTTTTTTTTTTCGAGACAGGGTTTCTCTGTGTAGCTTTGTGCCTTTCCTGGAACTCACTTGGTAGCCCAGGCTGGCCTCGAACTCACAAAGATCCGCCTGCCTCTGCCTCCCGAGTGCTGGGATTAAAGGCGTGCGCCACCACCGCCCGGCTAAGACACAGTTTTAATAGGAAAAGTTCAGATATTATTTAGGAACAATGGAATTTGAATCTACATACATAAAATAAATAAATACAAGTAATTTAAAATAAGATACATTTTTAATTTAAAAAAGAGTTCAAATGTGACTTAGGAATAATGAAGTTTGAGAGGACACTAGCTGAGCCTTGCAAACCAACTAAGTTGGAAGGCATAAAGGAATGATAGGCAAAGGCAGCAGCATGCATGAAAATCTACAAGTAAAAATGAGCATGGGGTATATCAAAGAGAAAACACTTCCATATGGAAACTCAATGCTCACTTCATCACATATGTATTATGAACCATATGGTTGTAGAATTTGCTAGAAAGTGGCAGACAAAGAAGTGAGGGAGCTAAGTAGCAGGCACTGCTGGTTGCCCATCTAGTAGTCATTTCTCCTTCTAACAAAACTCTGACTTCAGAAATCCATTTAGATTTTAATCATAGCCTCGGGGTGTGTCTATTCCTAGGCACAGGAGAAAAGAAGTGGCAGGTAAAGTCCCGTGTAAGGAAATCCAGGTGTGTGCACTGCTTTTTCCCAGACTGGCATAAACATGAGGATGTCGTGCAACATACCCTGAGTTGGTGAATGTCTAGTCTTATTCTTAAGATACCTCATACACTAATATAGGTTATTCATTTCCCACTCACTGGGATAACCACAAATTGTATTATGATAATAATATCTTCTGAGTATGTCAAAGGTGCTCTATAAAGTAGGAAGTTTAGAGCAATCTTCATTTCTGGATAATTTATTTCAATTTGAATGGATTATTCTGTTAGTTTTTTCAATAGGAACTACAACATCTTAGTAGCAATTAGGTAGAAAAAGTAAGAAGTATTCATCATGTACAATAGGGGGAGGGAAGGTAATGAAGAGCTCAGAGGAAAGAAATAAAAGCTACTATTAAATCGTTCCTTTCCTCGTTGAAACCCTGGTCACAAAGGAAAAAAATGCTTTATGACCTAGTATTCTTCCCCCAGGTGGATATGGTACTGATCATAATGGATTCACCATGATGAAAACCTGGCCACGGCAGGATCCCTGCTGGACTGCATACACATGTTCATTGATAAGCCAGCAGGACACTGGTAGGGGGAAGGGGATGAGTCTTAGACTAAGGATGCCCTAAATGCACAAGAAGTGTTTGTAGCTAACCATCTTCCCAACATGGGCCAGTCACACTGGCCTTCCACTGGTCCCCTAATCTTAAACTGTTCATCTTGTACAGATTCACAGTACACTGGCTCTGTCAACAGGACCGCCTCATAATTCCTCCCAAGGCTAACGTAGTCCACACTTCAGTTCTTTCAATTTGCTTGCATTTTTTATTTTCAAATAAATATGATACCTTTACACACTTTACATTAATTATTACCCCTGCCACTAACACCTTAGCTGAATTATTTAATCCTAATAGCTCTCATTGCCACATGAGATTGTTCTAAAGCTTGCTCCTCTGTAATACAAATTATTCTTGTAAGTTTAGACTTGTAGAAATTGGACTCTGGGTGTTAAAAGGGCCCCTTTATCCCAGACTTTTAGCATATTGGTTTCAAGTGTCTTCCAAGACTCCCTATCCTAGGGCAGGCTAGAACCTGGAGCTAGAACACGGAGGAAGGAAAATAGTGAACAGCTAAGGATATTGAAATCCGTGTCCTCGAGAACAGCCAGAATTATTCTAATAGATGTGACCATCATTAATCTTATGATAGAAAAAATGTCTGTGGTAAAAATGAGAAGCTGGCAAAGGTGTCCTGCTCTTGCCAGAAATATTACATATGGGAAGTCCATGCTGATTGTTTCTGCAGGGCTTCCCCAGTCACACCTACTGGGTACAGTAAGCTGATTTGATGGTGCTTTGAAATCTGTCTACTCTTTGTTATTTGTTCGTTTACTTGCTATATACTTAATAATCTTGTTTATGTAAAAACTAACTCATTAGTATCATGAATCATTCTTTGTATGGAACATCTCATTTACTCTAGAATATCCAATCTTGAAAAGACCAGGATTTCGTCGGTTGTTTCCCTATTCCCTCAAGTCCCAAAGAGTGTTGGGCAGAGTTGACATTCAAGAAATACTGAATAAACAAATCCATCTTATTAACTAGAGATAAACTGTGTGAAACGAAATCAGCTCTAAAATGAATCAGTGTTTTGTTTTGTTTTGATTTAAACTACTGGATTCTGAATTGTAGGCTGTGTTTTCTTTTTCAAGTGTGTCTATGTTGGGGGAGAGCTGCATGTTCTTAAGTTTATTAGGTCCATGGTAGAGATCAAGAACTTGAGATTCACATCTTACATTAAGGTACAGTTAAAATTTCCCTTTCTATTTTATGAGCTAGATGGCCTCTAACACATGCAAGATTTAAATGGTAGAAAGTAAAATGATGGGTCAACAGGTAAGTGCCATATTGCTTTTGACAAGGGGCCAAGTTTGTTTTCTAGCACCCACAATGTACAGCTAAAAGCTGCTTGCAACTCCAGCTGGAGGAGAATTAACACCTTCTTCTAGCCTCTGCAGGCACCTCAACTAAAGTACACACACACACACACACACACACACACACACACACACACACACACACACACTTAAATTTTTAAATAAATATTCAAATTCTAGAAATGAAGACTGCTGATATGCAAGCAGTGTTTTACTAACCTCTAGCATCGGCCTAACCCCTGTACCTTCTGAGTTTGGTCTGCAATGAACTTTTTCTCAGGGAATAGTTGTGGTTCCTTAAGAGCAGAACCTTTCACTGCTGAGGACCTCTCTTCACAGACTCTGCAGTGCAGGAAAGGCTTCTGTTGACTGTGAATGCTGACTCTGACCTTTTTGTGGAATTTTTATCAAAAGTGTTTGTGTCATTCCTCTAGGAAGCTGACTTGGATTCTCTTTTTAACCATCCCAGGTCAGCCTTCGTAACTAGTTGCAGTAGTCTCACACTAAGGAATAACTTCCTTGCAACCTAAAGAAAACACCAACTAAACCTATTAGAAATTTCACCATGAAAGACCACCCAAATGCTACATCTAGGGAAAATGTGAAACTCCAATGATTTCTGAAAAACCCTGCAGTGTCTACCTTGTCTCCAAGCTCCACTGTGCTTGCATTGGCCTTACACTGTCCTCTGAGTCTGAATTACACCCAGAAAATCCATCCACTCACGCCCATCACAGAGCACAGATGTGATCCATTATTTTGCAGGGGTGGTGAATATGGTATTGAGATCACTCTGTTAGCCAGCTCATGTCATGCATGTAATCTTGCTCTGTCATACAAGTGATTCTGCTTCTCTGTGACCCCTATTCCCTAAGCTGCCCACAGAAGACTAAAGTTTTTAGCACAACTGAGGCTATTTTTATAAAAAGAATCCATTTTTAAAAGATAGCAGTCATATTTACTAATGCCATTTTTCTGCTATAAATGGTTATACTTGTCCTTGTATGACTATTTATGTTAACTGAAAGTCACATATGGCAGGCTTGTGTGCATCTTAAGTTTAGCAATATTGAAAACACAAAGAATTTGAAGGCTGCCCACAAGGTCATCACTAAATATTATATGTGTGTGCTTGAACCCACATACATGTACAGTGGAAAAACACAGGGAGAAAGTGTCCATTTGCTTCCCCACTGTACCTTAGATAAGATAGCTCTACTAATTTGACACACTACTAATTTTTCATGGCTAATGTAGTTATATACATAAAATATATATGCAGTTCTTATACTAACAAAACCATGTGAAACATATTGATCTGTAAGATTTTTCCCATTAACAAGAGTATATTACCCACATACTCTATGGAAAGTCCATGCATCTCATTGACTTGTGGCCATAGGTTTTCCCTTTTTCATGAAAGCAGTAGAAATTTAGCCTTACATGAAATGCCATCCTAATTGCCACGGCAATCCTCCTAGCCTTTGGTAGTGTATGATCTGTGGTGATCATTTACTTCAAAATGATTTGGCAACATTATCTTTATTTTTTCACATGAACTTTGAAACAACTCTGAAGGCTAAGAAGAATCAGTCCCTAAGTATCTCACAATTTGCATGACAAGAATGGTAGATATTAACTTGAGGGTGAATTACAGAGTTAAAATACAGTTCTTTCATACAGGATGAATGACATGGCATAATCTTGCATTTGTCCTTGCTCAGGTTACTTGTTTGATTGGCATTATCTTCCCCAATATCATTATCTAGTCTTTATCTTAAATGTGAGCCATGAGCAATGACAAATGGGTCCTAATGTGTCAGGAGAAGTTTTACAAATCAGCCCACAGCCCATTTTCTACAAAAGAGATCATAAGAGCTGCCTTTCTGTTCCCACTTCTCAAATACTTACAGCTGTAAAGTGGAGCCATTTTGTCTCACATCAATATTTTATTCCATAATGCAAATAATCAACATCATAAAAATGTATCTGTTCCCCTTTAAAGCCTCAAGTAAGTGATTAAAATTTCAGTGAAATATGTCACCTGAAATATGCATATTTTTCTCAAAGTGACTTTCAGGAATAAAATTAAAAGTCCTAAATATTTCTTATTTTGAACTGAGTCTTAATGAAGGTAGAAGGCACCCATCAAAACACCAATAAAAATTGCTCGTTTTAGATATTTCTTTATGTTCTCTACTGTTGTCTTCAATAAATGTCCTTTTGGAGACAGAAGCTAGTCACTTGTCATTCCACTCTGTGACATGACGTTTTCCCACTGGATCTTTGATTTTGCCTCTAGATTGCTAGCTACTAGGGGAAATTTCTCTGGAAGGATCTTTACTGTGGTTAAAAGAGGGACATGCAAGGCCTTCAGTAAGATTTTCCTCCTTGCTCATCTCCCCTTCTGGAAAATCCATATAATTATGTAATTATGCTAGATAAAGGTCAGAAATTGTCAGTAATTTACACATTTATGCTAGACAATTTTTACCAGATTTTATTTTCATATAGAACATACATTTCTAAAATGAAAATTTGTGCCCTGAAACAGCTAGAATTGGGCTACTGTCTGCTCTGATAACTATCAACACAGGAAAATAAGCTACAAAAGATCTACGTATGAAACTTAAATTCATATATCGTGTACAGATACAAGAAGTTTACTAAATCATCATCTCATTTTAGGATTGTATCTATTGCAGTTTCACAGGAAATCAAAACCACTCTGCTTGTTTTCTCAAGAAGGTATTTAGTAAGGAAGCTGAATGCACATGAAGATGTTCACAGGCATCGTGGGAAATGTAGGTATTTATAGGTGAAAAAGGAAGTTAAAGTTTAGAAATAGAAATATATCCCATGAAGAGATAGTGGTAAGGGAACACCACTGCTGGCCTTCAGGTAATCAGAATCATCAGGGGTACTGAGGCTCTGGGTCACTTCAACCCTGAGGCTCAGCTGGAAAACACCAAAAGCCTCTGTCCATGTCTTCAGAATCTCTTGCCTCTTCCTGTCACAGAAAAACAAGGCTCAAACTTCTATTTCAGGACTTTCATGGATGGACACTTGCTGAGATTAAACTTAAATCTTGCAACAAAACTTTAGAAAGTGTGGTCTCCAGGCTTCTGACTATGAAACAGAAGGAGATATTATGGTGCTGGACATCATCTGAGCATGTCTCACTCAAATGTTGGTTAGCAGGACTTTTAAGATCACAAAGTCTCTTTGGAGACCCATCATACATATATTTATCTTGAATTTAGCTGACACTTCTTTCCCTTTGAAACTCATTTGGATGTCCCAGTTTCCATATCAGAAAAAAAAACCCTAAATTAATGCTTCTGAACATGTCAGCCTGTCAGAATTATATTCTTAGATTATAGGCTAAACCTGCTTTAATAACTGAACTCAGGAGGGTAGACCCATAACCTCTTTATTTTTACTTTCTTGTACTATGAAAGTGGGAGAATGAATTATAATACTTGGCTAGCACTTTCCTAGTGCCAGACCAAATTAGTGCAGCCTTCTTTCCCT